>NC_086452.1:453285527-453585527 GCF_028390025.1 Pseudophryne corroboree | reverse complement strand
GGGTTAATCGGGGAGAAATAGGAGGGGGAAGCAGGGAGCCACAGTTAGTGCCGCGGCGGGCGCCCAGTGCGGTTGCACTGCTCGCCTGCCCCAAGAAACGGCCCTGGCTGCCAGATACGTTCTACTGGTAACCGCCTCTTCCAGGGTTTTAGAACCACAGGACACTGACATTTGGGGCCACAGCCTAAGAAAATAAATAAAATAATTGCAAGAAGTGTCAGTAAGAGAGCTCAGTCAGTAACTCTGCAAAACAATTGCTGGTGCAATATGTTTTCTAGCACTGGAAGCCTTGTGACTGGTCAGGCTGGTTCTTGAGCTACATGCAGCAATAAAGTATAACGAACAGTACCCTGTATCAGATGTAATACTGCTTACCAATAATAAAGAGGTAAAGCCTTCAGAGATAGACTAGAGAAAGGATTCAAGCTGTATTGTCATCACTCATTGTCCTAAACCAAGACATAAAGCGGATGGGGAGGTGTCTGGAGACACAGGGCACTGCCCAGCCTAGTGATTAGCATATTAGTCAGGCTCATTAGCATATTGGTCATTCTACTGTCCAGATCTTCTCCTGGGCAAATGAAGGGGAAAGGTAATCTTTTTGATGAAGAGTGTCTTCCTAAGTGTAATTAAATGCTGTTAATTTACAAATACCATACCGAATACCGTTCTGTGTTTCAGTGCTTACACCATTGGAGCTTACAGTCTAACGCATTAAGGTACACGCATTTCCATATTTGGGGATCTATTTACTAAGCCTTGGACGGATATAAAGTACCAGCCAATCAGCTCCTGTCATTTTTCAAACACAGCCTGTAACATGGCAGTTACGTTATTATTGGCTGCTACTTTATCTCCGTCCAAGGCTTAGTAAATAAACCCCTCTGTCAGCAGTATGTTTTTGGAGTGAGGGAGAAACCCAGAGCACCTATGAGAAACCCATGCAAACAGTGAGAAAATGCAAACTGCACACAGATGCGGCCTGGTCAGTAATCAAACCCAGGACCACAGCACCATAAGGCAGCTATGCTAACCACTGTGCCACCGCAAGTGACAGGTGCACTGTGAACAACATATCGATGCACGAATAATGCCAGAGAAACTCAGGTACCGCCATTGGAGCAGCCTCAGGGTATATACTGAGACACAGAGCAGTCTGGAGCCCTGCTACACAGCGATAGAGATTAGGATGTCTCAGACAGGACAGGATGAAGCAATGGCGGCAGGTGACCCGGTGTCAGCGCATGTTTCACCAGCAATAATGTGACCAAATGTTGTGCTAAACCGTGTCACACAATTCATAGCCCTCTGTGAGATTCCTCCACAAAGCTGCGCTCCCCCCCCCGCTCCTGTCTCCTGACACAGCCGGCGAAGGGATTTCTCCCCGCACAGCTCAACAGTCTGACACAGGAGCTTCAGATCTGCCATTTTCTGTGAACCTCTCAGATTGCTGTCTCTTCCCGTCTTTTCCACCTCAGTGGACCGCAAACCGCTGGAGCCCTGCAGAAAGACAGGAGCCGAGCCCGACCTTCCAACGAGCCGAGCAGGGGGGACGCCGAGGGGTCAGCGCAGAGTTAACCCTGCCACACCGCAGGAGCCGAGGCTGAGCTACGCTCTCATTTACAGCTGCAAAATCACCTTATATCTATATTACAGGGGAGGTTGTTACAAAAGTACAGCTTAATAAGAGGCCTGCCATAAAGTCGTGATGTTTCACCGCTTGCTTAACTCTACCTTCCTGCAATCTAGTCTCTCACACATTATGATTGTATTTATATATATATATATCAATATTTAGTTGCCAATACATAAATGGCTTACAGGCAGAGGGGGAGATGTATCAAACCGTGGAGAGAGAGAAAGTAGAGACAAAGTACCAACCAATCAGCTCCTATCACTTTTCAAACACAGCCTGTAATATGGCAGGTAGGAGCGGATTGGCTGGTACTTTTTCTATGTCCAAGCTTTGATAGGCCTCTCCCCATGACACGACCCCGGTACAGGCTCACAGTATGTCATGTTATGGCAGTAAGGGTAGGAGTAGGTCACAGAGTGGACAAAGCACAGAGGAGTCTTCCAAAGCCTTCTACTCGCTATATCATGTGACTGTGGTTGCCATGGTAATCACATTTCACTGGGCAGAATTATAAAACAATCATAGCAGGCTGAAGGAACTATGGAAAAAAATAGTAAGTATTCATCTGACAGCCTGCCCCAGTGACTTATGTTATAAAAAATAATAAAGACGCCGGATCTTTTTCTGACTGAACATGAGTGGAAAGAACCAATATGCATTCTGTCAGTTTATGCGAGTCTCCGTGGCTGCGATTCAAATGATATTCCTGGCGGCTACCACTAGGGGGAGCAATACGTAGCAATTCAATTGTTGCTCCGTTCAAGCACCCATTAGACTTGGGAGACACATTTCTTCTCGCAGCCAGCTAAGGTGACAAGTAGAAACGGGTGAAATGTCCCGTGATTTGGGTGCTCAAATGGGAAAGTGAGCACCCAAAACCGGACTTCTGACTGGTTAAGCCACTATACGCGGGTAAACCCCATCTATTTCGTATACTAGACTCACAGAAGTGGTTCATCGCAGCAAAATGGCTGCATCCGCTGTGAAGGCGACATATAAAATAGAAATCCCACATTCTGGTGCATCCAACTTCGCAACAAAAATCTTAAAGTTACAATTTAAACATGTCATGATGCGTAATAAACATTTCTCTGACGTCCTAGTGGATGCTGGGAACTCCGTAAGGACCATGGGGAATAGCGGCTCCGCAGGAGACTGGGCACAAAAGTAAAGCTTTAGGACTACCTGGTGTGCACTGGCTCCTCCCCCTATGACCCTCCTCCAAGCCTCAGTTAGATTTTTGTGCCCGGCCGAGAAGGGTGCACACTAGGGGCTCTCCTGAGCTTCTTAGTGAAAGTTTAGTTTTAGGTTTTTTATTTTCAGTGAGACCTGCTGGCAACAGGCTCACTGCATCGAGGGACTAAGGGGAGAAGAAGCGAACCTGCCTGCTTGCAGCCAGCTTGGGCTTCTTAGGCTACTGGACACCATTAGCTCCAGAGGGACCGAACACAGGCCCAGCCTCGGAGCTCGGTCCCAGAGCCGCGCCGCCGGCCCCCTTACAGAGCCAGAAACAAGAAGAGGTCCGGAAAAATCGGCGGCAGAAGACATCAGTCTTCAACAAGGTAGCGCACAGCACTGCAGCTGTGCGCCATTGTTACTCAGGCACACTTCACACTTCGGTCACTGAGGGTGCAGGGCACTAGGGGGGGGCGCCCTGAGCAGCAATGTAAACACCTTGGCTGGCAAAAATACACCACATATAACCCCCAGGGCTATATGGATGTATTTTAACCCCTGCCAGAACTCACCAAAAAGCGGGAGAAAAGGCCGCCGAGAAGGGGGCGGAGCCTATCTCCTCAGCACACGGGCGCCATTTTCCATCACAGCTCCGCTGGAAGGACGTCTCCCTGACTCTCCCCTGCAGTCCTGCACTACAGAAAAGGGTAAAAAAGAGAGGGGGGCACTAATTTGGCGCAGTTTTAATAATAACAGCAGCTATAAAGGGAAAAGCACATTTTATAGTGGTATTCCTGTCTATATATAGCGCTCTGGTGTGTGCTGGCATACTCTCCCTCTGTCTCCCCAAAGGGCTAGTGGGGTCCTGTCCTCTATCAGAGCATTCCCTGTGTGTGTGCGGTGTGTCGGTACGATTGTGTCGACATGTTTGAGGAGGAAAATGAGATGGAGGCGGAGCAATTACCTATTATAGAGTTGTCACCCCCTAGGGAGTCGACACCTGAGTGGATGAGCTTATGGAAGGAATTGCGTGACAGTGTCAGCTCTTTACGAAAGACAGTTGATGACATGAGACAGCCGGCTACTCAGCTTGTGCCTATCCAGGGGTCTCAAACGCCATCAGGGGCTTTAAAACGCCCGTTACCTCAAATGGCAGACACAGACACGGATACTGACTCCAGTGTTGATGATGAGGAGACAAACGTGACTTCCACTAGGGCCACACGTTACATGATTGAAGCAATGAAAAATGTATTGCATATCTCTGATAATACAAGTACCACTAAAAAGGGTATTATGTTTGGTGAGAAAAAACTGCCTGTAGTTTTTCCTGTATCCGAGGAATTAAATGAAGTGTGTGATGAGGCGTGGGTTTCCCCCGATAAAAAACTGATAATTCCTAAAAGGTTATTGGCATCATACCCTTTCCCGCCAGAGGATAGGGCACGTTGGGAAACACCCCCTAGGGTGGATAAAGCGCTCACACGCTTGTCTAAACAGGTAGCACTACCCTCTCCTGATACGGCCGCCCTAAAGGAACCTGCCGATAGAAAGCTGGAGAATATCCTAAAATGTATATACACTCTCACGGGTGTTATACTGCGACCAGCAATCGCCTCAGCCTGGATGTGCAGTGCGGGCGTGGCGTGGTCGGATTCCCTGACTGAAAATATTGATACCCTAGATAGGGACAGTATATTACTGACTATAGAGCAATTGAAAGATGCATTTCTATATATGCGTGATGCACAGAGGGATATTTGCCGACTGGCATCAAGAGTTAGCGCGCTGTCCATTTCTGCAAGAAGAGGTTTATGGACGCAGCAGTGGTCAGGTGATGCGGATTCTAAAAGGCACATGGAAGTATTGCCTTATAAGGGGGAGGAGTTATTTGGGGTAGGTCTATCAGACCTGGTAGCCACGGCAACTGCTGGAAAATCCACATTTTTACCCCAGGTAGCTTCTCAACCTAAGAAGACGCCGTATTATCAGGCGCAGTCCTTTCGGCCCCATAAGGGCAAGCGGGCAAAAGGCGCCTCATTTCTGCCCCGTGGCAGAGGGAGAGGAAAAAGGCTGCAGCAAACAGCCAGTTCCCTGGAACAAAAGCCCTCTCCCGCCTCCGCAAAGTCCTCAGCATGACGCTGGGGCTTTACAAGCGGACTCAGGCACGGTGGGGGCCCGTCTCAAGAAGTTCAGTGCGCAGTGGGCCCACTCGCAAGTGGACCCCTGGATCCTTCAGGTGGTATCTCAGGGGTACAAATTGGAATTCGAGACGTCTCCCCCTCGCCGTTTTCTAAAGTCTGCTTTACCGACGTCTCCCTCAGGCAGTATTGGAAGCCATTCACAAGCTGTATTCCCAGCAGGTGATAATCAAGGTACCCCTCCTACAATAGGGAAAGGGGTACTATTCCACACTATTTGTGGTACCGAAGCCGGACGGCTCGGTGAGACCAATTTTAAATCTAAAATCCTTGAACACTTACATACAAAGGTTCAAATTCAAGATGGAGTCACTCAGAGCAGTGATTGCAAACCTGGAAGAAGGGGACTATATGGTGTCTCTGGACATCAAAGATGCTTACCTACATGTCCCAATTTACCCTTCTCACCAAGGGTACCTCAGGTTTGTGGTACAGAACTGTCACTATCAGTTTCAGACGCTGCCGTTTGGATTGTCCACGGCACCCCGGGTCTTTACCAAGGTAATGGCCGAAATGATGATACTCCTTCGAAGGAAGGGAGTTTTAGTTATCCCTTACTTGGACGATCTCCTGATAAGGGCAAGATCCAGGGAACAGTTGGAAGTCGGGGTAGCACTATCTCAGATAGTGCTGCGACAGCACGGTTGGATTCTCAATATTCCAAAATCGCAGCTGATCCCGACGACACGCCTTCTATTCCTAGGGATGATCCTGGACACAGTCCAGAAAAAGGTGTTTCTCCCGGAGGAGAAAGCCAGGGAGTTATCCGAGCTAGTCAGAAATCTCCTAAAACCAGGCCAAGTCTCAGTGCATCAATGCACAAGGGTCCTGGGAAAAATGGTGGCTTCTTACGAAGAAATCCCATTCGGCAGATTCCACGCAAGAACCTTCCAGTGGGATCTGCTAGACAAATGGTCCGGGTCGCATCTTCAGATGCATCAGCGGATAATCTTGTCACCAAGGACAAGGGTGTCTCTCCTGTGGTGGTTGCAGAGTGCTCATCTTCTAGAGGGCCGCAGATTCGGCATTCAGGACTGGGTCCTGGTGACCACGGATGCCAGCCTGAGAGGCTGGGGAGCAGTCACACAGGGAAGAAATTTCCAGGGCTTGTGGTCAAGCCTGGAGACATCACTTCACATAAATATCCTGGAGCTAAGGGCCATCTACAATGCTCTAAGCCTAGCAAGACCTCTGCTTCAAGGGCAGCCGGTGCTGATCCAGTCAGACAACATCACGGCAGTCGCCCACGTAAACAGACAGGGCGGCACAAGAAGCAGGAGGGCAATGGCAGAAGCTGCAAGGATTCTTCGCTGGGCGGAAAATCATGTGATAGCACTGTCAGCAGTGTTCATTCCGGGAGTGGACAACCACCCGGGAGAGTGGGGACTTCACCCAGAAGTCTTCCACATGATTGTGAACCGTTGGGAAAAACCAATGGTGGACATGATGGCGTCCCGCCTCAACAAAAAACTGGACTGGTATTGCTCCAGGTCAAGGGACCCTCAGGCAATAGCTGTGGACGCTCTGGTAACACCGTGGGTGTACCAGTCGGCGTATGTGTTCCCTCCTCTGCCTCTTATACCCAAGGTACTGAGAATTATAAGACGGAGAGGAGTAAGAACTATACTCGTGGCTCCGGGTTGGGCCAAGAAGGACTTGGTACCCGGAACTTCAAGAGATGCTCACAGAGGACCCGTGGCCTCTACCTCTAAGAAGGGACCTGCTCCAGCAAGGACCCTGTCTGTTTCAAGACTTACCGCGGCTGCGTTTGACGGCATGGCGGTTGAATGCCGGATCCTAAAGAAAAAAGGCATTCCGGAGGAAGTCATCCCTACCCTGATCAAAGCCAGGAGGGATGTGACCGCAAAACATTATCACCGCATTTGGCGAAAATATGTTGCGTGGTGCGAGGCCAGGAAGGCCCCAACGGAGGAATTTCAACTGGGTCGATTCCTGCATTTCCTGCAAACAGGAGTGTCTATGGGCCTCAAATTGGGGTCCATTAAGGTTCAAATTTCGGCCCTGTCGATTTTCTTCCAGAAAGATCTGGCTTCAGTTACTGAAGTCCAGACATTTGTCAAGGGAGTGCTGCATATACAGCCTCCTTTTGTGCCTCCAGTGGCACCTTGGGATCTCAATGTAGTTTTGGGGTTCCTCAAATCACATTGGTTTGAACCACTTAAATCTGTGGATTTAAAACATCTCACATGGAAAGTGGTCATGCTGTTGGCCCTGGCTTCGGCCAGGCGCGTGTCAGAATTGACGGCTTTATCCTGTAAAAGCCCTTATCTGATTTTCCATTCGGACAGGGCGGAATTGAGGACTCGTCCTCAGTTTCTCCCTAAGGTGGTGTCAGCGTTTCACCTGAACCAGCCTATTGTGGTGCCTGCGGCTACTAGGGACTTGGAGGACTCCAAGTTGCTGGACGTTGTCAGGGCCCTGAAAATATATGTTTCCAGGACGGCTGGAGTCAGAAAATCTGACTCGCTGTTTATCCTGTATGCACCCAACAAGCTGGGTGCTCCTGCTTCTAAGCAGACTATTGCTCGTTGGATTTGTAGTACAATTCAGCTTGCACATTCTGTGGCAGGCCTGCCACAGCCAAAATCTGTAAAAGCCCATTCCACAAGGAAGGTGGGCTCATCTTGGGCGGCTGCCCGAGGGGTCTCGGCTTTACAACTTTGCCGAGCTGCTACTTGGTCAGGGGTAAACACGTTTGCTAAATTCTACAAATTTGATACCCTGGCTGAGGAGGACCTGGAGTTCTCTCATTCGGTGCTACAGAGTCATCCGCACTCTCCCGCCCGTTTGGGAGCTTTGGTATAATCCCCATGGTCCTTACGGAGTTCCCAGCATCCACTAGGACGTCAGAGAAAATAAGAATTTACTTACCGATAATTCTATTTCTCGTAGTCCGTAGTGGATGCTGGGCGCCCATCCCAAGTGCGGATTGTCTGCACTACTTGTACATAGTTATTGTTACAAAAATCGGGTTATTATTGTTGTGAGCCATCTTTTCAGAGGCTCCTCTGTTATCATGCTGTTAACTGGGTTCAGATCACAGGTTGTACGGTGTGATTGGTGTGGCTGGTATGAGTCTTACCCGGGATTCAAAATCCTTCCTTATTGTGTACGCTCGTCCGGGCACAGTATCCTAACTGAGGCTTGGAGGAGGGTCATTGGGGGAGGAGCCAGTGCACACCAGGTAGTCCTAAAGCTTTACTTTTGTGCCCAGTCTCCTGCGGAGCCGCTATTCCCCATGGTCCTTACGGAGTTCCCAGCATCCACTACGGACTACGAGAAATAGAATTATCGGTAAGTAAATTCTTATTATGAACGATAGGCTGTTGCATCCATGTGAATATTAATAAAATAACAAGGCTCCTTCTCCACCAGCCTCGTAAGCCAGTGGGACCACAGAAATAAGCTCAATCCACGTAGAACGTATAGTTCGAACACGCCATCCCTATTCTGCAGAATATGTTTCTCTGCTCAAGCATTAAGCAAGCAGTGAAAGATTTTGGGATACACTTTACTGCGACCAGAACAGGTAAACGTTGTAACTTAGCATGGAGGATTATTGGGAAGATGAAATAGGAGAGAGAGAACACTTGTACAACAGAGAGACTACTCAGTCATCATAGCATGCGACACAGTGCCACCTAGAGTACAGCTTCCAAACGACACTTAGCCTTTAGCTGTTGCTATACTCCAACAGCCTCAATAAGCATCACTAATGGGCCCCACACATTTGCAGACATTTCCAATTCGGACGATGGTTGATTTCAACGATTAACCACCATCGTCCAAATTGGCTTGCTATGCAGAACGAGGGAAAAACAACGATGAACGTCCATGGAGACCGGCATCGTTCATCGTTGGTGCATACACACTGAGCGATATAAACGATTTATCGTTCATTACTGAACGAGAATGTTCATATCGGCGGCACACATCGGCAAGTGTCTAGGGTCCATTAGCTGATTATATTTAAAACTTTAAGGCTTCCAATATGTTATTGTGCCGCGACTTTAAGGAAATTGCTAAAATGAATTGATGTGGTAAAGTTCTTTCAGTCAGGCCCTTTTCGCATAGAAGAACCCAGACTTCTCTGTCCGCTCCAGCAAAAAGGAGGGATTCCCAATAAAAGGGTATGGGTCGTTGGATAGACACAACTTAGGTCGACAGTCATTAGTCGACCATGGAAGGTCTACTTGCGTTAAGTCGATATGGTCAGTAGGTCGACGTGGACTAGGTTGACAGGTCAAAATGTCGACATAGGTTTTTTGACAGTTTTTGGCGTCGTTTTCTTCATAAAGTGACGGGGAACCCTAATTAGTGCACCGTGTTCGCTCGCCATGCTTCGGGCAAGGTGCCTCGCTTCACTACCGCTGCGCTCGGCACGGGTTACCGTTCCAATCGTAGTCCACGTGGATCGTTAAGTATGAAAAAATCCAAAAAATAAAAAAAGTGAAAAAAACCTCATGTTGCCCTTTTGACCTGTCGACCTAATGACCATGTCGACATAATGCATGTCGACCTAAGCTGTGTCGGCCTAACGACCGTATCCCCAATAAAAACAAGTGAGTGCACTACAATTGGGACAGACATGTTCGACAGCAGACACAGAAACCAATCAGTAAGTACTATAGGTTCTCTAGCTCCAGTACTAATTACTAATGACACCAAAAGCCGGCCTTACTGCTATGGGCACACATAAATCCTAGAGTGTGAGCTCTAAGGACAAGTTCCTTTGCTCAATCAAAATGAGGCACCTTACAGTATCTCTGAATGCTATTCCCCCACTTGCTGCTGTAGTCTGGCCATAGCATTACAGGTAATAGTATTCCAGATCAGAGCAGAGACACCCGTTGTTAATAACGGAACACCACGTGCGTATTAATTAAGAAGCGCAGTAGTAGTGCGGTCTGCGAGTAGGGATTATTGAGGTTTATTACCGGCACCAGTGACATTAAGCCTCTGTGTTTGGCCCTAGCACAGAGAACTCCGTTCCATCCCTCGTATAATGTACCTCTGAGAAATGACACGCCGTGTCTGGCAGTTTTAGGTGACATCCTGTCACATAATGGGAGATTGCCTTTATGACCCGGCCGCGTTAACCTGTCACTAAAAGGAAAGGCTAGACATATTTTTTTTTCCGATCAAGTATGACAGGAAAGAGAGACACTTTGATGTAGAAGCAGCTCTTTCTGCGATCTGAAGCCGGCTTGTTAAATACAAAGAAATGGACGGTGACGTGATTATACCCACAAAGGACTATGGGGCCAATTCAGACCTGACCGCTGCTGTGCGTTTTAGCACAGAGGGTGATCAGGTCTGAACTGCGATGGCACGCAGCAACGGGGAGCCAAGGGCAGCAAAGGATGGTGCGGAAAATCCGATCGCACCAGAGATCGCAAGAAGATTGACAGGAAGAGGGCGTTTGTGGGCGGCAACTGACCGTTTCTAGGGAGTGTCCGGAAAAACGCAGGAGGGACCCATTGTTTTGTGGGAGGATTCGTGACGTCGTCAGCTCCGGCCCCGATCATCGCACTGGAAGAGTAAGTCCTGGGCTGTGCAGAGACTGCACAAACTTCTGTTTGTGCAGATCTCCTGCACATGCGATCGCAGGGATGCAAAAAACACACCCTTGCGATCAGGTCTGAATTACCCCCTATGACCGGGGAAAATCTGCATAGCTGAGGGTGTATTATACTTACTAGTGTGACAATAACATTCAGTGTACATTCACAGCAAACCTTTTTATTCTGTTACTTGTATTTTTCTTATATAGTTGCCGCTACACGAATGTCAGAAGAATCTGACGCAAAGCACACGAAGTACAAAAGTAGCAGGTGCAGTAGTGATGGAAATCGGTGGATTCAACATAATTGATCACCATCAATGGTTTGTACCCATCGATGGCCTCCCTTGCGGTGAGGCACGGCAGACTGTGGGCCAATCAAAGTTGGGATTGAGTCTTAGCACCATGCTCCGGCGCCGATGGTAGACGGATCCATAATCCATCCCCAGTTTGCCATCGATACTGAGAACCATTGGATCTCCGCCATCAATAGCAAATCCATTGACCATCGCTACAAACCATGAGTGGTTAACCATCTCTAAGGTATTGTACTCAAATAATTACAAACGTAAGATAAACATCCTTAGGAACATTAACTTAATGTTATAGGCAAAAGTTCCAAAACCAGACAAATTTTAATGAAGTTTAAGAGACTTCAAGGGGTTCTATTTATGAAGCAGTGAAAAGTGTGGAGAAGTGAGCCTGTGGAGAAGTTGCCCATGGCAACCAATCAGCTGCTCCGTACACTTGTACAGTATGCAAATTATAAATGTTACTTCAATGCTGATTGTTGCCATGGGCAACTTCTCCACAGGCTCACTTCTCCACACTTTTCACTGCTTCATGAATAGACCCCTCAGTGTTGCTGTAATGTAAAGATTCCAGGTTCTCTTACAAAGGAGTGGGCCAAGACTACAGGGAAGATTACAGACTGAGGTCAGATGAAGAACACTCAATTTCAACCACAATTGCAGGATATTAATAAATTCCATTTACTAGCCGATTAAACTAATTGACATCACTAAGACATTTTGGGAAGTAGAAAATTAAAATCTCCCAATGGTCACACGAACCCGAGGTATCCTGTGCGACAAGATCACTGGAACAGTAGTGGGAGTCAGGTATATTTGCCGCAGGTTTCTTACCGATGTGTTTTAAAACCCCAGGAATATTGTATTGGTACTGCTGAAAACTTTTGATAAGAACCGGATAAGGGTCCTGGGGTTGGATGTGAGAAGAGAGGGCGGGTTCTCCATCCATTTAGGCCCAGTTCGGGTCTTTGGGCTATTAGCCTCACGGAAGGCTAATTAGGACCTTCAGCTGTAGGTGTGTGTTAACTTAAAAGACTGTCAGCCTGATCACCGGTCTCTCTCACACTGCCTGGGGAAAGAGGAAAAAGACTATGGAGTCTCTGTGAGAGAGAAACCTGCTTTTGAAAACTAGTGAGCTGTGCCTGGTCAACTTCTCCTTGTATTTTTTTGTTTAGTGAGTTGGGATTATACAGTATTGGCTAGTGCCAGCCGGGTAAGGTATTTATTTTTTAGGTTTATTTCTGTTATTCTACATAATAATAAAACTGGCTGAGGCCAATTACACCAAACCAACAGAGTTGCGTGATCTCTCAGCTGCTGCACACTGCCATTTACCCCAGGAGCTGATACCTGTTCCCCTGACCCCTGGGTGTGGGTGCATGAATCCAGTCACAATGTCCATAAATCTCCTATATATTAGCCCTGTGACTCTGTGGCTGGCTTTCTAACGCTGGGTGGAGTCACAGACGTGGGCGGACTTAGCTTCTCCTGCCCTGTCCCGGTGGCAGCACACCACACACCACAACACTAGCAGAAGGGACCACCATTCCCAGGCAAGATACAAGTCAGCAGTGCATCGACGCCACACACTAGCAGGTAAGCATGGACACCCAGACAGCGTCACCCACCACCACCTACCACACCGGGACACACAGCCCCAACCGAGGCAGTCGCAAACCCCCCCCTACCATCTGTACGAGTGCAGCCGCGCCGCGGCCACACACTCACGGCTAATCACACACCGCTCCCCACTACCGCTGCACACTCTCACGGAGGCGCACGACAGCACACCGCCATCCTCCCTCACTCTCAGCCCCGTCACCCGCACCTGTCTTCCTGTGCCCGACAAGGCCGCACACACCGCTTCCCCCCTACCGCTGCACACACTCTCGCACGGAGCTGCCCGACACCTGGCCGCCATCCTTCCTCACTACCAGCCCAGCTCCCTCTGCCCTTCACCAGCCCCCACACCTGCACCTGTCTTCCACCGCCCGACAGGCCTGCACACACCGCTCCCCCCCTCCCCACTACCGCTGCACACACTCTCTCACCAGCCTCCCTCACTAGCACGCCAGCTCCCTCTGCCCTTTACCAGGCCCGTCACCCGCACCTGTCTGCCTGTGCAAGACACTCCTGTTGCCACTCCAGTGACACCCACTGCAACCTTCACCCAACACCCTCCCCATCCACCCGCAGCCCCCAATACCACCAGCCACACAATAATCTATGTGGTTTATATACGAGGCAGCAGCAGCGCACCCCTTCCCCACCTTGGAAGGAAGGCTGATATTGGAGGGGGGGGGGGGGATGGCTCATGTTATGGGGGGGGGGGGGGTGGCCATCTATTCTTGTGTGCCTTTTTCCCTCTTGCCATGGTGGAGGTGCTGCGATGGGAGAGTTTTGGTTTTTTTACACCTGGCGCTGGGGACAGGACTGCCATCAGCCCCGTCACCCTCACCCAGGCAGCTGACGCTGACGCTACTGTGGACGTGCACAGGGACCGGACGTTGTGGTGATGCCCACTCCCAAAACAGTGTGGGATGGAGTCCCCTGTATTATACACTTTCTGCTGGGGTAGTGGGGAGGCCTGGAACCTTCACTGTAGCCCCACTGTTTCCATCACTGTGTGACCCCAGCACACCTGCAAACCAACACATGTTGGGGGGCTTTGCAGACCTCTATGTTGCCCCTGTCTGCGCCGACGTGGTGGTGAAGCTGGGTGTACTACGCTAACAACATACATCACTACCCAACACTCTTTACTCACACACACACACACACACACACACACACACAACCACTTACCCCTCTGCAATTACACTGCAACACCTACATAACCTTCCAGGCCCTCCACAATCCTGCACACCACCACACAACCCCTACTACACACCCACCACCCTATCTATACAGCCCATGCATTCTGACAACACAATGACACAACCATAAGCCCACAATGGATCCCTCCCCCACACACACGCAATAACATGCCAACTAATGTCCCCCCCCCCCCCAACTTCCACACACTACAATACCATACACAAAGTTCCAAAAACATACAACACACAGCCATGCCACCTTCCGGTCCCATCCGCATCTTCCCCGCACCCGCCACTCCCCCAACCACAGCACCTACTAGGTGATTCATCAGGCCCTGCGTGCGCTGTTCACGCTGTTGCAAGGGGCTACCACCCCTTAACCATTGCACGCCCTTTGTCCGTGCAATATTTAACCACTCACACAATTATGATTGGATGTAATACTCCATATAATAAAAATATTGCACGCCACAAGGGTGTGCAAGGGTAAAGGGAGCGTAGCGCCTTACGACGGTGTGAAGAGTGCCCGTAGGGCGAGATGAATCACCTAGTTATTATTATACTTGTTCAAGACCCTTCAAACTGACAGTATACTGTGCCAGAAAAGCCATATACTTAACATTGAACATAGGAGGTTACACGTCTCCCAGAAGGAACGGGAGACTCACGATTTATCCAGTAGCTCCTCGACCCCCCCCCCCCCCTCCCCCTGAGGAGTGGGTGATTCTCCGCCATCCCACTTATTTTGTAGTAAAGTGGGCAGGATGAGAAGAGCAATACTGGAAATCACGGGACTCTAGGGAGGAGGTAGGCCAAATAGGAAGCAATTCTATAAGATGTGAAGAGTTGAAATCTGTTACTTGAGGTCAGATCACGAGAGCCGTCTGTGTTAGGAGGACAGGATATAGTTCCGGATGGACTATTTACTTATTTCAGGCACTGCAAGCAGTGAAGTAAAAAAAAAAATTCCCTACTGTAATACAGCTGGACTTTTTCAGGACCTTTGGCTAAGGTGAGTATTTTATAAATGATGGAGGGGCGTATTTATTCATTAAAGTGATTTTTTTCTTCTTCTTTTCTTTGTTTTTCTTAAAACTGCTGTCTTGTCTACAGTTCAAGCTGGCGTTTTTGGTTGTCCAAAGAGTCAGCATGCCCTTGCAGACATGTTTGGCACCTCGGGTCATGCTGGGACTTGTGGTTCACAGGGTTAGATATCTTCACACTGGAAACGCGGCGGCTGAGGTGGGACATTATTAATATTTACAAAATACATTAAAGGGACAATATAAGGACTTATCAGATGATCTGTATATCAAAAAAATGCTACACAGGACACCTCCTGAGGTTAAAAGAAAAAAAAATTCATACACAACGGAGGAAAGGGTTCTTCACAGTAAGAGCAGTAAGGATTTAGAATTCTCTACCAGAGGAGATAGTAATGGTGGACTAACTAAATAAGTTGAAAAATGGCCAAGGTTACAGCATCTAAATGATATAGTACAGTTTGAACTCGATGGACATTTGTCTTTTTTCAACCTCACCAACTATGTGTCTAAAGGACAAAGGGCGGGAAGCAGGTCACGTGATGCATACCGCAACTCATCTCAAGCATAGCGGCATTTACCAATGCTGTATGCTTGAACAATATTACAAAGGACAGCTCTCCCGGTAAGAGCTTTCTTCTGTGCATGTGTCGAGTGCCGCGGGTGGTGCTGGGAACTATCCCATTGGATTTCTTAGGGGTAAAGGTGATAGAAGCCCATAGGCTTCTATAGGGTAACACCATCTAAAGACGTATCACATTTCAAAGCTTGGTGCATATACGGTAAGTGGCCAAACCTCAGAAAATTTCATTTTCAGAGTTTTGACTGCAAAATATTCTTTGTTGCTTCCCCTCAATCAGGTTTTTGACCCTTTCTTTTGAAGGGTAAGTGAAACCAGGAAAAAGGTAGAACCAGTGACTGACTGCAGAACCACGGAGTGACAATTGCTGCTCCCTCAAATGTCCGGAACTTCCCAGAGCAGGATATCGGTCAGGCTGCAGTGCATGAAACACCCTCATCACATCTGCCAATGCCTGTTTACTGGTTCCATGGTGCAAAGAACATGGGCAGTGTGCCACCAATCAGCGGAGGCAGGTGGTAGGTTTAGATGAACCATCCATCACCATGTGCTGTAGCCCTGAGTGCTTGTTTCTGGAGGTTCTCTGGTGGTGTGGGCACATTTTTCCAGCATGACTTTGATGCAGTACCCTAGCAGGTAAGGTCAGTGCTAATTGGGGTCAGATTAAGCCTACGGGGGGTGCCCGGGGCACTTAAGACAAGAGGGCTCTGGGGGGGGGGTGTACATAAGATTATGCATATCACCAAACATGACCCATTCTAGGAGGGACAAAATGCTCGTGTCACAACTGAGGGTTTTGGCTGACAGGAGAAAGCCTCAGTTGTAGGGGCGGAGAGGAACTTAAACCGGGGAGGTTTAATCAGACCCCTGGACATGTAAGTGTATAAATGAAACCCGAAGGTGTGACCATGACAACCAGGTAAAAGTCAAAATAAAAGTTTATTAACAGACTCCGTGTAAACAGACAGCATTCAAGGTTAATAATGGCAATGATAAATAATATGATTCCTGGAGCACTCTGACCATGAAATGGTTTCACAGGACACTGGTAGGTTAAGAACAGTTGTTAAAGTCCTTAGATGGAATAACCTTACCAGGCCTGGCTGTAGTAGTGAAGATATCTGAGGAACATGCCAGTAGATGGAACAGATGAAGTTGGTAACTTGAATCAGCTGTTGTATTTGCTGGATAGAACCAGCCAGGTGGTAAGACACGGAGTGGATGCGGAATGGGATCAGCCAGATGATAAAGTCACTGAATGAATGCTGGGTGGAACCAGCCAGGTGATGAAACACAGAGTGAATATAATAAGATGCTAGGGAGCGTGGAAATAGAGGAGTTGAAGGATGATAGCTGAAAACTGGATCAGCCACGGAGGACTGCAGAGTCAGGCTGCACCGCAGGATGGTAGGCAGGTGCGGATCTCTTTAGTGGATGCTGGAGACAGGAGCTGGAACCTGGAGAAACAACCACAGGAGAGAGACTGGAACAAGGTATGACAAACAAAGCACTGACGACTTCCTGGCCCAGGCACAGGATACTTATACCTGCAGCAATGCAGGTATTGACTGGGCAATTATGCAGATTTCCAGGCAGTGGATTGGAGGAACTGAAGCATGTGATTGAATCCAACATGGCTGCGCCCATGTTAGAACTTGGAGGGAAACTGGTTTGGGAATCCATGTGGAAACATAACTGTAATGGCGGCACCGGCCGCAGAGGACAGGAGACGCCAGACTGATAATGTATGCTGAGACTCGTGGATGACAGCGGAGGCCGCGGCAGGCATGGAACACCACACTGACAACCTGCACTTATAACACAGGAGCGGCGGCGGAGGCGGCGGCGAACGGGAAACGCCATGCAGGATTTAAACATGGCGCCGCTGTGACAAAATCTCAGCGTGACAGGAGGGATATGCAGCATGTGGACACAGATGAGATCTGGCCTTGGAACGCTGAGCCAGCCTCAGGAGACATCTGAAAAGCAAGTAATGGCGTCCAGATACCCGGATCGTGACAGCACACCCCCCCCCCCCTTTAGGAGTGGCCCCTGGACACTTCTTAGGCTTTAGAGGAAACTTTGTGGAAATTCTGGACCAAGGCAGGAGCATAGACATCTGACGCATTGGTCCAAGATCGTTCTTCAGGATCATAGTCCTTCCAGTCAATAAGATATTGCAACTGACCGTAACGGAAACGTGAGTCCAGAATCTTGGCCACCTCATACTCGACTCCCCGTTGAGTCTGAACTTTAGGAGCTGGAGGAAGTGCAGAATGAAACAGATTCAGGATCAGCGGTTTCAACAAGGAAACATGGAATGTCCTGGGTATTTTCAAGAAGGGAGGTAACTGAAGCCTGTAAGCAACGGGATTGATAACCTGTTCAATTTTAAAAGGACCGATGAAACGAGGTGCAAATTTCATGCTGGGAACTCTCAACCTCAAATTCTTCGTGGACAACCATACACGATGACCCACCTTGAGAGCAGGAACCGCTCTACGCTTCCTATCGGCAAACTGAATGAGGCTTTAAGCAGGGCCGCGCGGACATTCTTCCAGTTATTTGAGAACTGGCGCAAGGTGACATCCACTGCTGGAACAGAAGTTGCTGGAAGCGGTTGGAATTCTGGAACTTTAGGGTGGAATCCGTAGTTGATGAAGAATGGTGTTGAAGAAGATGAGGAATGGTATTGATTGTTGTGGCTAAACTCGGCCCAAGGAAGGAGTTGAACCCAGTCATCTTGGGAGGAAGACACGTAAATGCGGAGGAAGGCCTCCAAGTCCTGATTCACCCTCTCGGTTTGACCATTGGTCTGAGGATGGTAAGCTGTAGAAAACTTTAACTTGACTTGGAGGGCTTGACACAAACTTCGCCAGAATTTGGCTACGAATTGTACTCCACGATCAGAGATTATCTCTTCAGGAATACCGTGAAGTCGGAAGATCTCTTGGATAAACACTTGAGCCAACTTAGAAGCTGACGGAAGACCGGTGAGGGGTATGAAATGTACCATCTTGGTGAACCGGTTAACTACCACCCAGATGGTATTTAACTTGTTGCATATAGGCAGATCTGTAACAAAGTCCATCGACAAATGGGTCCACGGTCGACTGGGAACAGATAATGGAACCAGTTGCCCCGCAGGCGACTGGCGGGGGACTTTGTGTTGGGCACGCTTTGGGCAAGAGGCAATAAACTCCTTGACGTCCTTCTTCAGAGTTGGCCACCAGTAGGATCTAGAGATAAACTCAAGGGTTTTCTGAATGCCTGTATGTCCGGCAAAACGGGAAGCATGGGCCCAATGCATAAGCTTCTTCCTCAACACCGGCTTCACAAAACTTCCCTGGTGGGGGCGTAGAGTCCATCCCTACCGTGGAGAATGCCAACGGATTAATAATAGGATGCTTGTCTGAAGACTCTGACTCATTTTCTTGCTCCCAAGAGCGGGAAAGGGCATCGGCCTTGCGATTCTGAGAGCCCGGACAGAACTGGAGTTTAAAGTCGAACCTGGAAAAGAAAAGTGCCCATCTGGCCTGACGAGGGTTAAGACATTGTGCGCCTTTCAGATATAGAAGATTCTTGTGGTCGGTAAGTATAGTGATTGAATGAGAAGCTCCCTCCAACAGATATCTCCACTCCTCTAGAGCGAGCTTGATGGCTAGCAACTCCTGGTCGCCAATGGCATAGTTGCGCTCAGCTGGGGAGAACTTCCGGGAGAAGAAACTGCAAGGATGTAGATGGCCATCTTTAGCCCTCTGGGATAACACCGCTCCTACTCCAACGGAGGAGGCATCCACCTCTAGGATGAAAGGAGAGTTGATGTCAGGCTGTTTCAGAACTGGTGCAGAGATGAAACGTTGCTTTAAAAGATGAAAAGCTTGCGTAGCTTCTTCAGACCACTTGGACAGGTTAGCACCCTTCTTGGTTAATGCAGTGATAGGCGCCACAATGGTGGAAAAGTCTTGTATAAACTTTCTGTAATAATTGGCGAACCCTAAGAACCTCTGGACCCCTTTGAGGGTTAAGGGTATCGGCCAATTCTGGATTGCTTGTAGTTTCTCAGGATCCATCTCTAGTCTGGAACCGGACACAATGTAACCTAGAAACGGAATGGATTTAATTTCAAAAACACATTTCTCCAATTTGCAATAGAGATGATTGACTCAGAGACGGGACAGAACCTCCTTTACCCAGTAACGATGGTCCTCTAGATTATTGGCAAAGATGAGGATATCGTCTAGATATACCACGACATGGCGGTATAAGATGTCTCTGAAGATCTCATTCACGAAATGCTGGAAGACAGCTGGAGCGTTACTCAATCCGAAGGGCATGACGAGGTACTCATAATGTCCATCACGGGTGTTAAAGGCGGTCTTCCACTCGTCACCCTCGCGGATCCGGATGAGATTGTAGGCACCCCTCAAATCCAACTTAGTAAAGATGGTTGCTCCGCTGACTCTATCGAAGAGCTCTGTAATCAAGGGTAAAGGATATCGATTCTTGATGGTAATGTCATTCAGACCTCTGTAGTCGATGCATGGTCGCAGACCACCATCTTTCTTCTTAACAAAGAAGAAGCCTGCGCCGGCTGGAGAAGAAGAAGGTCGGATAAAACCTTTCGCCAGGTTCTCCTTGATGTACTCCTCCATGGAGTGCGTCTCAGGCAGAGACAACGGGTAAGTTCGGCCTCGAGGTGGAACCTTCCCTGGAATGAGATCAATTGGGCAGTCCCATTCTCTATGAGGAGGAAGGATATCAGCAGAAGCCTTACTGAACACGTCCGTGTAGTCTTGATATGGAGGAGGTGGAACATCAGACGACCTGGGGAAAGAAGAACAAACAGGAAGCACTTTGGACAAACAAGTCTCAGCACAGGAGGGACCCCATGCTAGTATTTGCGTAGTCGTCCAGTCAATCGACGGATTGTGGAGACGGAGCCATGGAAGGCCCAAAACCACTGGATGTGTGGCTCTTGGAATCACTAGGAAGGAAATAAATTCTGCATGAAGAACTCCCACTCTCAGACGAACTGGTAGAGTCCTTAGAGAAATAACTGCGTCAAAAATCTTGCTGCCATCCACGGCAGTTAAGGAGATGGACGAAGGAAGTCTCTCGGTGGGTAGGGACCACCGTTTAACATAAGCTTCGGTTATGAAATTCCCAGCTGCTCTGGAATCAAGGAGGGCAATGACGTTCCTGTAACGTTGAGCAATTTGGAGCGAGACTGGGAGATTACAATCATGAGGAGATGGAGAGGAGATCATTACTCCTAGCCGGCCCTCTCCTTGGGGAGCTAGGATTTGGAGTTTCCCGGACGTTTGGGACAGGCATTGATAGTGTGAGACGGAGCTGCACAGTAGAGACAAAGAGACTCAGAGAGACGTCTTCGGCGCTCAGCGGGAGATAGACGGGAACGACCAATTTGCATGGGCTCATCCTTGGATGAAGATGGTTGTCGAGGAGGAGCAGAAGATTTAGGAATAGATGATCTTCCTCGCTCGGTTGCTCTCTCTCTGGAACGTAGATCAACCTTCGTGCAAAGAGAAATTAGCTCATCCAACTTAGAGGGCAAGTCTCTGGTAGCTAACTCATCCCTGATGCGTTCTGATAAGCCATGCCAGAATGCAGCATACAGGGCCTCGTCGTTCCATGCCAGTTCGGATGCCAGGATTTTGAACCGTATAAGAAACTGTCCCACAGTACATGTTCCCTGGCGTAAACTGAGAATCTCAGATGAAGCAGAGGTTACCCGGCCTGGCTCGTCGAAGATGCGCCTGAATGTAGCTACAAAGTCAGTATAGGAGGACAGCAGGGGATCAGACTTATCCCATAAAGGTGATGCCCAGTCAAGGGCTGAGCCACTGAGAAGGGAGATGATATAGGCAATTTTGGTACGGTCACTGAAGAAATTGCCAGGTTGAAGCTCAAAGTGGATTTCACATTGGTTGAGAAATCCCCTGCAGAACCTTGGAGATCCGTCAAATTTTGCTGGCGTTGGAAGATGAAGACGTGGACTAGAAATGGGTAAGGTGGGTGGGGTTACAGCTGGTGTCACTGTAGTGGATGCACCGGACGTGCCAGGTCCACGGAGGGTCGTTTGAATCCCATCCAGCCGCGTAGAGAGATCCTGGAGACAGCGGATGATGTGGCCTTGTGCAGCCTCCTGATGTTCGAGTCTGGCTGCCAGTTCTTGCATCGGCCCAGCCGCTTGATCCTGGTCTCCGGCTGGATTCATATGGTCAGTGCTTACTGTCACAACTGAGGGTTTTGGCTGACAGGAGAAAGCCTCAGTTGTAGGGGCTGAGAGGAACTTAAACCGGGGAGGTTTAATCAGACCCCTGGACATGTAAGTGTATAAATGAAACCCGAAGGTGTGACCATGACAACCAGGTAAAAGTCAAAATAAAAGTTTATTAACAGACTCCGTGTAAACAGACAGCATTCAAGGTTAATAATGGCAATGATAAATAATATGATTCCTGGAGCACTCTGACCATGAAATGGTTTCACAGGACACTGGTAGGTTAAGAACAGCTGTTAAAGTCCTTAGATGGAATAACCTTACCAGGCCTGGCTGTAGTAGTGAAGATATCCGAGGAACATGCCAGTAGATGGAACAGATGAAGTTGGTAACTTGAATCAGCTGTTGTATTTGCTGGATAGAACCAGCCAGGTGGTAAGACACGGAGTGGATGCGGAATGGGATCAGCCAGATGATAAAGTCACTGAATGAATGCTGGGTGGAACCAGCCAGGTGATGAAACACGGAGTGAATATCGTAAGATGTTAGGGAGCGTGGAAATAGAGGAGTTGAAGGATGATTACCGGTGGTAGTGGATACTGCTGGAAGCAGATGAAATAGCTGGAAGCTGGAATCTGGATCAGCCACGGAGGACTGCAGAGTCAGGCTGCACCGCAGGATGGTAGGCAGGTGCGGGTCTCTTTAGTGGATGCTGGAGACAGGAGCTGGAACCTGGAGAAACAACCACAGGAGAGAGACTGGAACAAGGTATGACAAACAAAGCACTGACGACTTCCTGGCCCAGGCACAGGATACTTATACCTGCAGCAATGCAGGTATTGGCTGGACAGTTATGCAGATTTCCAGGCAGTGGATTGGAGGAACTGAAGCATGTGATTGAATCCAACATGGCTGCGCCCATGTTAGAACTTGGAGGGAAACTGGTTTGGGAATCCATGTGGAAACATAACTGTAATGGCGGCACCGGCCGCAGAGGACAGGAGACGCCAGACTGATAATGTATGCTGAGTCTCGTGGATGACAGCGGAGGCCGCGGCAGGCGTGGAACAACACACTGACAACCTGCACTTATAACACAGGAGCGGCGGCGGAGGCCGCGGAGAACGGGAAACGCCATGCAGGATTTAAACATGGCGCCGCTGTGACAACATCTCAGCGTGACAGGAAGGATATGCAGCATGTGGACACAGATGAGATCTGGCCTTGGAACGCTGAGCCAGCCTCAGGAGACATCTGAAAGGCAAGTAATGGCGTCCAGATACCCGGATCGTGACAGCTCGTCTCCTGGACTTCCCTCTTAATACAGTGTATATGATTGTCATCACCTGTGTTCAGTGTCGGACTGGGACATGAGGAGCCCACCAGGTAAATGCACTCACAGGGGCCCACTAAGGGGCGTTGCCATATGCTGAAAGAGGTTTGGCCATGTGACCAGAGGGGAGTGGCCAGCCATTATAGGTGCCATCTAGAATTGTATATAAAGATAAAGAGCTCTACCTCGCTGCCCAATTCAACCTGTTGTTTATGTGCCTGGGTTACACCGGGAGAGAACAGTAGATACACATACTGACCCCAGTGCAGTGCCAGATACACATACTGACCCCAGTGCAGTGCCAGATACACATACTGACCCCAATGCAGTGCCGGATACACATACTGACCCCAGTGCAGTGCCAGATACACATACTGACTCAAGTGCAGTGCCGGACACACATACTGACCCCAGTGCAGTGCCAGATACACATACTGACCCCAGTGCAGTGCCACATACTGACCCCAGTGCAGCGCCAGATACACATACTGACCCCAGTGCAGCGCCAGATACACATAATGACTCCAGTATAGTGCCAGATACACATAATGACTCCAGTATAGTGCCAGATACACATAATGACTCCAGTATAGTGCCAGATACACATAATGACTCCAGTATAGTGCCAGATACACATAATGACTCCAGTATAGCGCCAGATACACAATTTCTTCCTAAGGTGGTGTCCGCGTTGTTACGGACGCCTCTGCCACTTCAAAGTCCTTGGACGTGGTAAGGGATTTGAAGGTGTATGTAAAGCAACTGCTCATCACAGGAAATCGGATTCGCTGTTCGTTCGTTTTATATGATGCCAACAAGATTGGGTGTCCTGCTTCAAAGCAGACAATTGCTCGCTGGATCAATCTCACTATCCAGCACTCTTATTCAACGGCAGGCTTGCCGATTCCAAAATCTGTACAAGCCCACTCTACTAGGTCGGTGGGTTCTTCCTGGGTGGCTGCCCGGGGTGTCTCAGCTTTACAGCTCTGCCGAGCAGCTACTTGGTCAGGTTCGAACACGTTTGCCAAGTTTTACAAGATCAATACTTTGGCCTCTTCAGTTTGGACAATCAGTTCTGCAGGAACCTCAGCACTCTCCCACCCGGTTTGGGAGCTTTGGTACTTCTCCATGGTACTAAATGGATTCCCAGTATCCCCTAGGATGTGAGAGAAAATTGGATTTTAATTACCTACCGGTAAATCCTTTTCTCGTAGTCCGTAGGGGATATTGGGCGCTCGCCGGTGCTTCGTTCTTCCTGCGCTGTTACTTGGTTAAGTTATGTTGTTTGGTTCAGCTGTTGCGGTTCTTGTTTACAAGTTTTGGTTAGCATGGCTTTCCTCTTGTTCTGGTTGTGCTGGTTCGGAATCTCACCACTTTCCTTATCTATATCCTTCTCTCAAAGTATGTCAGTCTCCTCGGGCACAGTTTCCTAGACTGAGTATGGTAGGAGGGACATAGAGGGAGGAGCCAGCACACCTAATCAAACTTCTATAGTGCCCATGGCTCCTAGTGGACCAGTCTATACCCCGTGGTACTAAATGGATTCCCAGTATCCCCTACGGACTACGAGAAAATGATTTACCAGTAGGTAATCAAAAACCTATTTTTTCATAATTACATTTTTAGGCTGTTTTTAGCTTTTATTAATTTAATTTTACACTTAGGTGGAGCCCCTAGATGAACGGACAGATCACCCCTTTCAGATACAGCAGACAGAGGACCCCGCCGGGACTGATAAAGCAGACAGAACACCTGCCCCACGCCAGACAACACAGTACGGAGATGGACACATCTGTCGAGTACACTCTCCACAGCCAGAGTGTTGATAGCGCCAATCACCGGGGACCTTTATAGAATCCAAAACCCACGAGAATCCGACAGCGGGATGACAACGTTTTGCCTCGTTTTGGGATTGAAGTCTGGCGGGAAACCCCTGATTCATGTTGTTTGGAAGTAAAGCAAGCATGTGTCTGGAACAAACCATGTTGCCATGTAAGGGGAGCAAATACAGTACATTTATATTGTTTCTGTGCAGGGTAAATACTGGCTGCTTTTGCACGTAGCCCACAAGTGTTAGACAGCTTTATTTTTTCACTGCAATTTAGATTTCAGTTTGAACACGTCCCACCCACATCTAACTCTCTCTGCACATGTTACATCTGACCCATCTGCACTGCACATGATTTTGCCCAGCTGATTGGTTTTTTTTTTTTTCCCGTCACTTACAAACATGAATCAGGCCAAATACCAAAGTGTTCTTTTCTCACCACCGGCAGATGACATGTGAGCGACCTGTGCTCCATGTGGGTCCTGACTGAATTCAGATAATGGGCGAGATGATCGTAGCTGTGCTAAATTTAGCACAGCTCCGATCATTCACACTGACATGCGGGTGGACGCCCAGCACAGGGCTATCGCGCCCCGCATGTCAGTGCCGCCCCCCCCCCCCCCCCCCGGTTCCGGTATGAATGGTCGACCATGTTATGGTCGACAGTCATTAGGTCGTCCACTATTGGTCGACATTGACATGGTCGACATGGACACATGGTCGACACGTGAAAATGGTCGACACGTGAAAAGGTCATGGGTTTTTTTTACTTTTTTGGGTGTCGTTTTTTGCGTAAAGTGACTGGGAACCCCAATTAGTGCACCGCGACCGCTACCGCTTCGCTCGGCACAGATTACCGTTCCAATCGTAGTCCACGTGGATCGTAAAGTATGGAAAAGTTCCCCAAAAGAAAAAGAAAAAGTCAAAAAACTCATGTCGACCTTTTCATGTGTCGACCTTTCATGTGTCGACCATTTTCATGTGTCGACCATGTGTCCATGTCGACCATGTCAATGTCGACCAATAGTGGTCGACCTAATGACTGTCGACCATAACATGGTCGACCATGTGAACGGATACCCCCCCCCCCCGCTCCCCCACCCCCACAGAAGTGCAAAGGCATCGCACAGCGGCGATGCCTTTGCACTTCAAGAGAGGCTCCTGACCAGCGCAGCTTTAGCGTGCTGGCTGGGAGCTAGTCATCGCTCCCCGGCCCACAGCGGCTGCGTGTGACGTGACGTGACGCTCCCGTTCGGTCCGGCCACGCCTGCGTTGGCCGGACTGCGCCCACGAAACAGCGGGCAAACGCCGCCATTTCGTCTCCCCCCCCCACAGCAAACTCCTCTGCCTGCCAATCAGGCAGAGGCGATCGTAGCGGCCCGCACTGCGGGGCCGGCGCAGTTCTGAGCCGATCGCACCGTTGCGATAAACTGCAGCGTGCGATCGGGTCAAAATGACCCCCAATGTCCATGTTTTAGGCTCCCCCTAATACTTTGTTGTACTGGATATTGTGCGACACTTAAATCTCCGCGGAACATGAGCAATCACCTTCCAGGCGAGGTTACTGGGACAGGTAGTTTGCTTAGAAGAAATGGTGTAAAACCAGGATGAGCTAAATATTCCTCTGTCCCTCTCTCCGCTTTCCTCTATCATCTTCAGGGAGATGAGAGAAAATGTCTTCTCCAAACCTCCAGTAATTACAGCTCGTCTGTATCTCTCCTCCCTGGGCCTTCTGGGACTACAGGAATAAATGGAGATGACTACTTGTACAGCGTCTTTATGTCCCGCCAAATCCCCCCCGCTCACCAAGTTATCTCATTCTTTTTTTTCTCTTCTTTTTTTAATAAGCCGCAATGATTAAAGAGCAGCGGTTTTTCATTTTTAGCACTCACAAAATAATTGAACAAAGAATAAAGAATGCCGGGCCTCTGCACAAAAAATAACGTCTGCCTGTCGATAGTAGCCAACCTATTAACGGATTAATGAGAGAGAAGAGGAGTGGAGATGGGAAGGATATGAAATAAGAACAAAGTAGAATGCAGCAGAACACCCTTGGAGACTTCACATGCTTACTGAAGAGAAGTTTCACTGTTAGGAAGGATTATTACCAGGAATCGCTTATTGGTGTAAACCATTTATAGGACTTGATGTGGCCCTCCAGCCTCATGAATATCTGCAGTCGTATGTTTGCAATATTTACATGTGATCCACCCCTGATGAAGTCTGTATAAGATGAAACGTGTCAGGTGAAGATTTTCCTGGTACCGTGGGACATTAACCACTGTCAGGAGCATATATCCTTATTAGGGTGAGACAAGTGGTAAGCTGAATTCTATACTGTGTGTTTGTAACAGAAGTTTTTAACAAATATAAGATTTTTTTATATACGGTATATTCTGCAGTTGTCTATGGAGAGTTTATAGGTTTGAAAACAAGTCCTATCATAATTGATCTTCAGTGAAGGAACGTTTCACCATATTTGGACTTGGGCCATCTTTGCATTCCACCGAACTGACCAGCTTTACCTTTTAAGGACTTATGACATTCAGGACTTTTAAAGTACAATTGAGTTCTTTTAAAGTTATTTATTGACCATTCAAAGTGAGATGGACTTAATATTGATTTGAACGCCTCTTGTTTCTGTCTTTTCCGTATATATAGATGTGTCCTTATTCATCTCTGCTGCAGTCACACCAAACAGCCCTCTTGGCACGCCGGGTCGCGTGAGAATCTTCTAGTGTCGGGTGTCTTTATTGCCGAAAAGAAATCTTAGTCGCAACGCAATGCGACTGGGACGTTTAAGAAGATTGTGCTGATTAATATACGACACTTGTATATCTGTGTGGAACAGAGTCTCTGAATCTGTATACGAATGTGTGTGTTTTGAAAATATGTTGAATATTTTAACTTTCAGGGGTCTATTCATGAAGCAATGAAAGAGTGGAGAAGTTGCCCATGGCAACCAATCAGCTGCTCTGTGTAATTTTATAGTACGCAAATGATAAATGTTACCTCAACACTGATTGGTTGCCATGGGCAACTTCTCCACTGGCTCACTTCTCCTCTCTTATCACTGCTTCATGAATAGACCCCTCAGGGAGATTTTGCGCTTTGCCCACCCTGTTCTACAGAGAGTCTACGTGGCCGCAAAAAGATAAGACACTGAGCTGTATATTCTCCCATCATAGTGAAAGGTTGGTGAATTCTCTAGCCACCAGTGCAATCTATACTCCCTGGAGAGGTTGGGGAATGGATGCCGATAACTGTAGGTTTGACGTTATTTGGCGTCAAAACGAGGGCAGCAGGAATAAAATAAATCTTAATAGTCCATTGTTTCTTCCCCAGTCTAGGAGTAGCCTGAAAAGTCATCTCATCCAAAAATCTATACCTTCAGCCTTTAGATTAAAAAAAATAAAAAATAAAAATGCATGCAATAATTAGATGTATATAATTTTTTTATCTACACATCATGCATGCAGGCCAACCACAACTAAACAAATGTAGCCATTAAATTGTATATACATATATATATATATATATATATATATATATATATATATATATATATATATATATATATATATATACATATACATATACATACATACATACATACACACACACATACATACATACATACATACAGGTTGAGTATCCCATATCCAAATATTCCGAATTACGGAATATTCCGAAATACTGACTTTTTTGAGTGAGAGTGAGATTGTGAAACCTTTGTTTTTTGATGGCTCAATGTACACAAACTTTGTTTAATACACAAAGTTATTAAAAAACTAGGTGCTTCATCGCACCCTACGGGCGCTCTTCACACCGTCGCAAGGGGCTACGCCCCCTTAACCCTTGCATGCCTTTCTGGGGTTTAATATTTGTATTATATGGAGTATTACCTGCATTCCTTTGTTAGTGGTTAAATATTGCACAATGAAAGGGCGTGCGATGGTGAAGGAGGCGCAGCCCCTTGCGACGGCGTGAACAGCACCTGCAGGGCACGATGTACAGAATGTAGCGGGTGCGGGGGGGACTGTGGATGGTGTCTGTAGATGCTGCGGGTGGAGGGGAGGCAGAAGTGGGGGTGGGGCCCGGATGGGGAAGGTTCGGGAGGTGCTGCGCGTGGGGGAGGGGCAGAGGAGTGGGGGATGCAGATGGGGGATGGGTCCGGAGGCACTGCAGGTGGGGGAGGGGCAGGGGCGCCACGGGTGGGAGAGGGGCAGGTGTGGGGATGTTGTGGATGGGTGAAGGGTTCCGGAGGTGCTGTGGGATGGGTGTGCCGGGGGTTGGGTAGGGGACCGCAGGCACCATGGGTAGGGTAGGGGCAGGTACGGGTGTTGCGGCGGATGGGAAAGGAGGTCCGGAGGTGCTGCAGGTGGTGGAGGGGCAGGTGCGGGGGAGGGGTGGGTGAGGGGGGGACCGCTGATGGAGGAGGGTGTCTGCAGATGCTGCGGGTGGAGGGGGGCAGGTGTGGGGGGAGACGTATAAGGGGGGTGAATGGTGGGTGGTGAAGGGGTGGAGGAGTGGGAGCCACGGGTGGTGTAGGGGGTCTGGAGGCACAGCATGTGGGGGAGGGGTGGAGTGCCACATGTGGTGGAGGGGAAGGTGCGGAGGTGTAGTGCATTGGGGAGAGGTCTGGAGGCGCTGCGGGTACTGTACATGCCATAAAAGGTAGTTGGAGGGTATGCAGTAACAGGGCCAGGACAGGGGTGACGGGGCCAGGACAGGGGTGACGGGGCCAGGACAGGGGTGACGGGGCCAGGACAGAAATGATAGGGACAGGATAGGGGTGACAGGGCCAGGGTAGGGGCGGCAGGACCAGGACAGGGGTGACGGGGCCAGTATAGGGTTGACAGGGCAAGGATAGGGGTAACAGGGCAAGCATAAGGGTGACAGGGCCAGGATAAGGGTGAAAGGGCCAGGATAAGGGTGAAAGGGCCAGGATAAGGGTGAAAGGGCCAGAATAAGGGTGGCAGGGCAAGGCCAGGGGTGACAGGGACATGACAGAACACAGGGCACGGGAGAGATTGGTATTAGGGACAAAACAGTGGTGACAGACAGATGTGTCTTACCGGAGTCACTGCTGCTGGCTGCTGCTGTTCCATTCCAACCTGTTGGGATCTGCTGCTGCTGGAGACTTGGCATGGCTGACTCTCTCAGGCTGGAGTCCTGCTTTCTCTGCCAGTCCGCATCCCTCCCCCCCTCCTCAGTCACACACCGCAGACCTCGCGCAGCTTCCAGGCACTGTGGTAAGGTGAGACTGGAAATGACTGGTTAGCCCCCAGGAGATGCTGCGGCTGGAGGGAGGAGGGGGTCATAGCATGCACGTGGCGCGGACCTCACGGCTTCCGGGCACTGTGGTAAGGGGAGACTGGGAGTGACTGGTTAGCTCCCAGGAGACGCTGCGGCTGGAGGGAGGAGTGGGTCAGAGCCTGCAAGCAGCTCGGATTTCTGCAGCGCTACCCGCCAGCTAAAGTGTGTGAATGAGCTGGGCGCACTCCACTGCGGGTGGCAGCGCTGCAGCTAGCGGTGGGGTTGCCGGGGCTGGAGATAACAGAGGCAGTATGGAACCTGCACAGCGGCAGGTGCCCCACTAAACTGCAGCTAAGAAGCGTCTGTCTGTATGACATACCCCTCACACACCTCCATACCTCCCAAATGTCCCGATTTTCGCGGGACAGTCCCATTTTTTGGGGTCTGTCCCGCTGTCCCACCCGCGGGTCGCAGTGTCCGGCGGTGGGGGGGGGGGCAGTTGGAAAGCTCCTGTACTCGCTGTTCTGCTTAGCAGAGCAGCGGTGAATAGTGGAGGCAGAGGGAGAGGGGGCATCAGGGGGTACGGATTACGGGGGGGGTTTCAGCAGCAGAGCCGGAATTAAGGGGGGGGGGGGTGGCCAGGGGATACGTACCGTTGGCCCCACAGTTTTAGGGGGCCCCCCGGCTGGAGTAGCTCTGTCCCAGCTCAGAAGCTCCCCCCGTCCTGCCAGCAACAGCGGCAGCATTGTGCTACAGTCAGCACACGCTGCTGCATATTGGCAGGTCTGTGGTGTTGCAGGGAGGCAGCAGTCTCCCTGCTTTCTTCTCCCTGTGCGGGTGTGTAGGGGGAGCGACCACGTCCTCTGGATTTAGCCCTAGCTGAGGGGCCAAAATCCCATAAAAAAAATAAAAATAAAAATCGGAATTTGCATAAGGGGGTGTGGCCGCGCGGGCCGCGATTAGGCCACGCCCCCAACCCACAGCAGGCACAGCAATGAGATAGGGCTCCCCTGTCTCCCCTGTCTCAAGTGCCCTGTGCCCCCCGGACTCATAATCAGCCCTGGGGGCATGCCAGCAGCTCACAGAGCGCTGGGCAAGCCCCCTCACTGACGAAAACGGGGGCCCTCCCGTGAAGCCACGCCCCCTTTTCGCCGAGTGTGTTTCCCTCCTTCTGCCTGGAGAAAGCTCCTGCAGAAAGCTGGGAGGTATGCACCCCTGCCTGTGACATGCCCAATGCCCATGCTATCTGCTTCTGCTCCTAGTCTCCTGTAGATTTGGCCAGATCTCTGTGACTCATTTGAATAACTCTGCCCACTGTTGTGACTCCGCCCAGCGTTAGCAAATGAATCACAAGGTCACAGAATAGGGCTATTATAGGAGATATTGTATTAAATGACCTTCAGGCTGTGTGTATAAGGTGTATATGAAACATAAATGAATTGCGTGAATGTACACACACTTTGTTTAATGCATAAAATTATAAAAAATATTGGCTAAAATTACCTTCAGGCTGTGTGTATAAGGTGTATATGTAACATAAATGCATTCTGTGCTTAGATTTAGGTCCCATCACCATGATATCTCGTTATGGTATGCAATTATTCCAAAATACGGAAAAATCCCATATCCAAAATACCTCTGGTCCCAAGCATTTTGGATAAGGGAGACTCAACCTGTAATAAATAAATAAATATATATAAATATATATATATATATATATATATATATATATATATATATATATATATATATATATATATATATATATATATATATATTTTTTTTTTACAGAGATGTCCGACTTATAATGGAAAACCGCGGGAGTCTGTCACAGAACAGTGTGCGATCAGGATAGAAAAACGTAGACCAAGAAAAAGAACCAAAAACATATATAAATCTTACACTCAAACATATTCTACCCTTCTGTGGCAACACAAGCCCAACGCAGCCACCGTGGCCATAAAACATGAAATAATTATTTTTCTATTAAGCATCATTCGGTGTGACTTGCATCGGTCATTGTCTCACTTTCCGTCATACGACAAGAGGATCAAAATGTTATTTAAATATCATTTTTGTTAATGCGACTGGTGCTGCCGCACGGAATACATTAATTCTTCGTTAATGATGGAAAATGCACTGCATAATTAGATAACTAATCGTACATCGGCAGCGTGACGAATATATGAACTTCTCATCGGGTCTTATGTCGCAGAATCAGAATAATTGGCCTGTAAAAATACCAGACCCTTTGCAGGAAAATTATTTTTACGAGGATTTTTTCTTCTTCTACAACAGTTTTTCTTTTTGTTTATATGCTGCGTTATAGTAATGGGGGGTGGGGGAGGGGGGTTTAATATGGGGAGAGTGAGGCATGGAACATACAGTATTAAGCTGCACTTTTTATCTATACGTATATAGCGGAGGCAGCCATTTTGTGGCCTGCACCAAGGTGCACGTGCCTCTGTGGGTTACCTGTCAGTGGATAGATGGGTAGCGGTTTGGTAAATACTGATTTTGATGACAAAATGGCAGCCGCCACAGTGACGGCTATTAACGGACAATGAAAAAAGGTTATAATTTATAAAGCACTTTACTGTATACAGACAGTAATAAAACAACTCTGGGTAATAACTAGGTAGTTATGGTATGACTGAGGCCAGAGTGTATGAGGACATCTCTGTAATACCTGATAATTGCTTGCAGTCCACAAGCTTCATCCAACCTACCTGCACAACGTGAAGGAAAAATGGGCAATAATTACCACCAAGCCGCGAGCAAACGGTTATTGCAGCAAAAGGTGGTTCAGTCACATAAGTACTAGTCTGCAGGGGTTGAATACTTATGCAATCAGCATTTAAAAAAAAAAAAACTTGCAGCCTCCAGGATTTGAACAGTGAGGCCCATTGGAGCCGTCGCATCTGGCCGCAACTGCGTACACTTTCGTAGCATTGACGCAGATCCAGGCCACATCGCCTGTCTGAGTAAGTCTATGGGTACTCAGAATGGCTGCCGTAACAGACGCGGGAGACGTAATTCCTACGTGAAGACGGTCAAGAAGGAGGAAATCAGCTTAGCCAGTGTATTGGAAGGAAGCTAACCTGGGGCAGCACGGGTGGTGTAATGGTTAGCATTACTGCCTCACAGCACTGAGGTCATGGCCCTAACTGTGTGGAGTTTGTATATTCTCCCCGTGTTTGCGTGGGTTTCATCTGGGTACTCCAGTTTCCTCCCACAATCCAAAAATATACTGGTCGGTTTATTGGCTCCCAACAAAATTATCCCTAGCGTGAACGTGTGTGCGTACATGTGATAGGGAATATAGAGTGCAAGCTCCACTGGGGCAGGGACTGATGTGAATGGCCAAATCTTCTCTGTAAAGCGCTGCGGAATATGTGTGCGCTATATAAATAACTGGTAATAAAATAATAAATAAACCTCACTGGGCTGCCAATCCTTCCCGCCAACCACTCAGAGAGCCAACAAAATGACTTACCAAAGGGGGAGGGAGTGAGGGAAATTCAGGAAACAAAGAGCAAATCACAAACCAACCACCCACTATAAACCGCATGACATGTCACGCACCCAATCTCCACTATGGGGTCTATTCAATGCATGTCGGATCCTCTCTGACGGAGAGGATCTGACAGCGCCGTATTCAATTAGCGGGCATTTCTGACAGGTTTTGCCTGTTTCCGACAATGCTAATCCGACTTTTTTTTGGAGTCGGACCAGTATTGTTGAAAACAGAAAACTGTTTGAATTCGCCGCTAATTCAACAAAACACGTGGATCCGCGGCTAATCCGTCGATCCGTGTTTTCCGACAAGTCGGAATTGCCAACAAATCTGAAAAGCTGCAGCTCCATTGAATACAGTAGGTCGAATCCTGATTCGACCCAAAAAAGTCATAAACTGCCGTCTTTCAGACTCCTCAGCAATTCCAACTTAAATTGAATAGACCCCTATTGTCATTTACCCGCCACCACCTACTCGGAACTCTGCCAGCCACCCGGCATCCCTGACTCGGCACTATGCCAACTTAACGTAATTCAAAGCAAGCCGTCCAACTGATTAGCCAGCGCAACCAGCAAAGAGGTGCTGCAGCAGCTACACATCACCCAGGAGTATAAGCGTGGCAGATGCTGGTGGAGGAGCCTGGTACTGCTACACCCCATACAACCATATATGGCACTCAGAGTCCGTACGTTACCAGTTTGGGCAAGCGGTGCCCGCTGACTCGGTGACCACATACTGCTGGCATTTCAGGGAAGCCCTATAATGAATGGTGGATCGGGTTGACAAAGTGACCCGGATCCTGTCACGACCACATACTACTATATTACCAATACCATGACAGACAGGATAGTAATACTTAGCAAACTGACAAATTCTTCATATTCATAAAAATAAAACCTTGCGCTTTTTTGCATGGTACTTTGTGTAATACGTGACAAAATTTTTCTGTTGGTATCAGTCCATTTTATTTTACCTCAGAGGAACAAGTCACACAAAGGCTGCCAGTCAAAGAAATCATAATACAATCCTACATCAAACAGCTAAAAAAAAAAAAAAAAAATCTACCTCATTATTTAAGTCCCGTCCTTGTGATTTCTGCTGAATCCGCTTTCCTGGGCTCAGATTTGCCATTGATGGGAATAATTATAACCACCATTTACAGTATGTTTTTCTACTGTTAGTCTAGAGGGGAGCGAGCGTGTGTAGCGTCTCTGTCTGTGCCGAGCCTGATATATTGTTCTAGCTGAATAGGCTGTCAGGCTGGAGTGCTCGGGATACGGAGAATGCATAGGACATTGTGTCATACAATGCGCTGTTTAATTCATGAGGCAAAATAAAGTACGTGGCACATCACAATGACTTGAGGGAGAAGCGTCAGAGGTAACCGTCTCTTTTTAGCGAGTGTGAAGAGTTTGTTGCGTGTTGCAGGAAACCAGGACGTATTTGGCGGGCGGGCGTTGCAGTGGCGTTAGACTGAATGGGTGCCCATTGACTTACTGGTAACCAGTAACAAAGGGTGGGGCAAAACGGCGCACATTTCCAGGCCCTGCGTTCCTGTGCTTCATGGGCGGAGAGCTTTAAACAAGCATATATTAAAGATATGAAGGGATTCTAAGGGCCCTAGGCAGGGATGTAGTTAATTTGCCGACGCCGGAATCCCGGCCGTTGACAATGACGACAGCCAAAATCTCAGGTAGCAGGGGCTTTTCCCTGGGAATAGAACCTGTGGCGATCCACCGAGCCTGCAAGGTTACCGTTTGCGCTGGACCTGCTGCTGGCATACTGATGCCGTTGTCTGTATACTGGCGGCTGACATGCCGGCCGTCGGTATATCATACTGATCCCCCTAGGCTGATAGCTGAGTGTCCCCTCTTTCCAGGGGTACCAGATTTTTTAAACTCTGCCATGGGGAACCGGAGATATCAGACTTGAAAGCAGCAGTCCCCATCCTAGCCTGTTATTTGCTGTTCCCGGCCAGATAGATCCAGTTCTGTATTACTTAGAATGTTCTGAGAGAATATTCCAAAAGCTGGGACTCTCACCTTTCGGAGCACACTGGCAGCTTGTCTCTACTAGTATGCCCAGAACCAGAGATATCAGCCTTCCAGCAGCTGCTCCCTGCTCCAGCTCCACACGCCTGGGATGCGGTTTTAGATTTTCATTGGTGGATTGCTCTGACTACTGAACTCTGATCCACAAGTCCACAGAACCTCCTGAAAGGTGGGACTCTCTAGTGTTTTATCCCATTGAAAGCTACAGTATAAAATCCACCCCCAGGAACCAGAGATATCTGCAGCCAAGCAAGCTGCCCTCCCACCGGAAAATGATGAATATTAAGCCCACTCCACTATCCACCCCTCCCCTGCGTATTAAACACCCCCTACCACCCTGGAAGTCATGTCCCAGGGCCCCTTCATTCAGCTCAATGCCCCCTTCTACAATTTAGTGATCTCCCTCCCGCCCCATCTCACTAAACCCCCCCTGAGTCTGAGGCCACTATGTAACCTGGCTGCCATCCGATTCTCCCCCGAAGGACTTTAAATGATCTTAAAAGTGGAGTTAGCATCTAACAGTATAAAGCAAAGCGCCCAATCCGTTGTCAATGAGCCATGATATGGATTATGTGGGTACTGTGTAGAAGATCTACAATGTCTACGTCGACAGACATTAGGTCAACCCCATACGGTTGACACAGACAAAAGGCCAACATTAGGTCGACACAGGGAAAGGTGGACATGTACATAAAAAAGTTGACATGGGAAAAGGTTGACACAGCATTTTTTTTGGAGTCACTTTTACCGTCCGAGCACATGGAACCCCAATTAGTGTACCGCACGTGGCAAGCGGCTGCGGGCAAGGTGCCTCGCTGAGTTTGACACAGGTTACTATTCCCAATCGTAGTACATGTGGATGGTAAAGCATGAAAAAGGCGTAAAAATGCAAAAAAAAAACACAAAAAAACTTAAAAAGTTGTGTCGACGTGCATAGACAATATATGTGTCGACCACTGCATGTTGTCAACCTTTTCCAGTGTCGACTAATGCATGTTGACCATATGGGGTCAACCTAGACATTGTCGGTCTGTACATTTGAGCGTGGATTTTGTCATCCTTACCTCTTCCACTTTTTTGAAACTTTTTTTTTTTATAGCCCTCAGGCACCCCAGTCTCTAGGCAGGAACCTAGGGTGACGCAGCTGTGATGCTGAATGGTGTCATGCATATACTGTACAGATGTATTCATACCTTAGAAGGAGGAGGACACTATGAGGCCCTCCCTTTGTCTCATACACATAACGTCAGAAATAAATTGTTCCAGCTTTGTGTCAATGGGGGAGATGTAACAAACCTTAGGCAGAGATAAAGTGCAGACGTTGCCCCTGGTAACCCGTCAAATTCAAACTTTTATTTAGCAAATTCTAGAAAATGAAAGGCAACCCTTCCACTTCATCTTTATGGTTTGATGCATCTCCCCCAAAGTGAGAAGGGCACAAAAAGTACTGTCACAAGAGGACACGCGATGACCCAATACATCTACACCGTCCGCGACTGTGCGGCACTTCACGTGCAGAAGCACATCTCCATGTTCTGGCCTGATACATTGGAGGCTATTATTTTATTAATCACTTCAAGAGACCTGCAGAGTCCCATCGTCAGTACGGAGGCAGGGCGGACATGCACATCCCGCCACTCTTCACAAGCATTGCGGTGTTTACTAACGCCGTATGCACAAAGAAGACCACAAAGGACAGTTCTCGCTGTAAGAGCTTCCCTTTGCAAAGAGGCTTAAACCCGGAAGTCTTATCAGCACATACGTCTAGTAACGCGCGCAACGTGGGGGTTGCTGGGAGAGATCTGACTGGAGCCCTCTCAGGGGAAAACGCTAAAAAAAAGCCCATAGGCTTCTATTTGAAAATGCCACGTTAAGATTGTATTGCCCACCGCATCCATTGGTGCAAATACGGCAAGTTGACAAAACCTCCAAAAACTGCATTTTCTGTCAGCATTTTTAACGTTTAACTGTACCGCTAACTGTTAAAGAAATATCAATGCAAAGTCTAAGCTCCGAAGGCAGAGCCTGCAATGGGATGCCTGCTACGAGCGCATTACTGCAACATGGCTGCATGGGCGGAAACCATCATTAATCGCTACAGCGTTCTCCAAAACGCCAGCAGATCACCCCAATATGCATGAGGCTGCCCAATTTTATCTCCCAAGGAAGGGCAATAGAAGTTAGAGTAAGCTCTGAACTAATTATATATATATATATATATATATATATATATATATATATATATATATATATATATATATATATATATATATATATTCCCAGGGAAGCTGCTCACGTTCCACCTCTGAGAGGAGTCAGGCCTCACAGCACATCTACCTCTGACGGCAGGCCTGGACTACTCTCGCCGAGGCACCGGAGCAAAGAAATTGCCTGTTACCTTAGGTCGATTCTTCACGCGTTCCTAAATTGCTTTGTATTGACACACTGTCACAAGCCGATCGTCACATTAACCTGCAGCGCCCGGGACCCTGTCCGGCATGGACTGAAATCCTCTCGGGCCCAGACTGCCCCAGGCCCCCTGGCAGCGTGACCCCTACATCTCCGAGGTGTTCCATTATTAGTTCTCTGCTCTGTACCAGACTCAAACGTTTTAATTGCAGCAGCTCTTTATGGGGCTATGACTGAGTGTGCCGGGGCCCAGTACTTAGCAACGGTGGTGATGAGGGTCATATAGTGTCCTCTGCCGACGTGCTCGCACATACTTCCACTCACAACTATGGGAACGGGAAGCCTCAAAGGGTTTGTTGGAGAAAATTTCTCGACTTTAGCGGTCCTGCAAGCCGAAGTCACGGCAAACGCATATTACGAATTACATTTGCATTTTAATTCCAAACTCGCATTTCTTTTCAGCAGAAATTCAGCTGTTTTCGTTCGCGCCATACTGAGCAGGTGAAAAGGTCGGGAAAATATTTAATTTAAAGGTAAAAATTTCAGGACTTGCTTCAGAACCCCATTGGAACATCCCCCCCACCCAATGATTAATACGCCTTTTACACCGCCAGCATATACAGTAACACGCAAACTTCCAACTCGGGAAGTTTGCGGGGTTGAACACGTGTTCAACCCGGCAAACTGAGCAGATGCGACCCAGCTTCCCGTTTACAGTCTGTGTGTGGGCGGCGCTTGGAGATCATGTGATCTCCAAGCGCCGCCCCCGCCGCGTCACCGGCAACGTCACCAACCCGGCAATATGCCATCACCAACTCCGGCAACGGCCACTGGCAACGTCACAAACCCGGCAATATGCCGTCACCAACTCCGGTCTGAAAGGGGGCTGACGCGGGTCGCTGCCGGGTAGCACCCGTGTCAGGCTCCCGGCTGCGACCCGCGATACTAGAATTAAAAGCGGCATTATTAGGCATTTGGGAGTTTTCAATAAGTTTAATTGGGTTAATAATTATGGAAAGGATAAAGAGAACTTGTCTCTTGGTAGTATGCCAATTCCACCCTCCCAGCGCTAATTAAAGATATCTCACAAATGAGGAAGTCCCAAGGCATTGTGGGACGAAACGCATTGATACTGCACTCCTGAAAACCTATACTGGTATACCATCACGGGAAGCTGAAAGCACTGATCCCCGTCCACTACCCACCCTGCTAATACACTTATCCGGGAGAGGTGGTGAACTTCTGCAGCCACAGGCAATCCAGCACCGCAGCTATCTGGCCGATCAGTAAATATCGGAGCCCGCAGCGAGCACACCTTGGCTGAGAGTCTGCAGTTCCACCTATTAGGATATCCCATCCCGGCGTACATCACACGGGGCGGTGACGGCCTCACCACCGGGTGAAGAAAAGGGACGGATACGTCATCCTAGCAGGGAGAATCAGTGGTAACTATAAATACTGCTTTCAGTTTCACACTGAACTGTTTCTATCACAGCCGGGACGCCGGCATACAAAGTAGCAATTCCGTGTGTGGACCCAGTATTAAAGACTGTTCAATACAGTGTTACACACTGTTTATTCAGGACTTCAGCATATATTCACATAAAGTGTCACCAAGGCAGCTATTTAATCAATCATACATATTTTATGCTAATTAGGGATTATTCCCTTGTTCAAGTTAAAACTGGCTATATGCATGCTTGAAAGGTGATTGTTTTAGATTTTAGATGCATGTTTTTATGTATGTATAATGTAATAAATGTTATTTGAGATATTTGCGGACGTCTCCCGATCTCATCACTGATTTATACAGAGCCACTCCTATAATATATGTTTATATTTTTATTTATATATATATATATATATATATATATATATATATATATATATATATATATATATATATAATTCAATACTGCTTATATTTATGAAAGCAAAAAAATCAGTAACACACAGCGCGATGTTTTAAATATCTATCTATGTATGGGTCAATAATTACTTGTTATTGTGGTTAGAAAAAAAAAAAAGGCCTCAGATTGCCCTAAAATAAATGTTTTCATTATGCACCCCAAATTTAATTAAAGTATTCCAATGAAAAATTATTGCTTTTTATCATTTTTATATTTTGAGATCGTTTTACCCACAAATCACCTTTGTTTAATTCCTTTGTAAGTAAAAATTTTGATAAAATTTTGAAAGAATTTAAACTTTTTTTTATTTTACACTGTTTAAAAGCATCTAGTACTTTCCTTATGCCCAATAACAGACTTCTATATGGTCCTGCCTTCAAAGTTGTAATTTTTTGGGGTCCAGGAAGGACACCCCACTTTTTCATGCTATATTCCCAGCCCACTTTTTGACCCTTGCTGCCAGTAGTGTGCACTGTCATTTCTAGCTGAACTGTGCAAATCTCAGTTGCGTGCACAAAGGCGAAGTGTGCGAGTTTTACTAGGTGAGTTTGTCTTCTGCAAACTCGCATCTAGTTGAATTCCCCCTTATATGTTCAAATATAAAAAGTTATAATTCTAACGCTCAACCACCAAAGTTTAAGCAACTCTGCAAAATACCAAAGAATTGGTGACTGCCAGGGTCGGATCATTTACTGTAACTTGTATTACGATACGACGACACTTTGCGTAGAACAAATGTGTGGAATTTCTAAGACCATGGCCCCTATGGAATTCAGCTGACCAAGCTGTCGGAGAGTCCCACCATCACAGGGGGCCCCCGTAGCACAGGTATCCCTGCAGAAGTAGCATAGGGGCCACAAACTTACAACGAACTCTAAATTCCACAGTTTTATGAAGCATGTGACCCAGCGACCTCAAACACAGATCACAACATGATAATATAATACAACAGGATAGGATACAAGGGTGTGCAATAAGTTTCCGGATGTGCAGTGCCCTTTGGCTGACAATGGAGGGAGACCGAGAAATGATAAACCTATTGAAGTGTCTCATAGCTGGGGTGTCATGCACTCGGTAAAGAATAAGACAGAACAAAAAAAAAAAAAAAACACGGCATAAACATGAGGCTGAAAAAACAAAAAGTCTAAAAAAACACAATAGAAATTGGGTCAAGTATAGGTGTTCTATTTGGTTATATATCAAATGGTCTATTACAACTGCATATTGATCAGCCCTACCGTGGTTCAGCTGTCTCCAGCGTCTTCATCACTACAGGTCCTGCTCCATTCCTGCGGTCTATAGCGGAGAACAGGAACCATAATATTTGCTGAAGTTTAGTGTGTTATCTTGCTGCAAAGTTAGCATAAGGCTTGGGGGACTTTTAAAAAGGACAAAAACCTAAATTTAGAATTTTTAGTTACAACCAATCTGGGGTTCAAATACATAATTTTTGCCCACATTATCCACTTCAGCGCCAACAAAGTTGCTAAGACATCATTGGCCCCACCCTGTGTATGAAGCATTCTAGGAATTAGATGTACTATAGCGGGACATATTGTGCCGCTATAGCTCTTCCTGCTTTGCCTCTGTCGACCTTTCCTGCTGCCTACCTATTTTGTTGACCTTTTGACCTAATGCATGTCTACCATTAGTGGTAGACCTATTGACTGCAGACCTTTTTAGTGTATATCTAACAGACCCTTTCTGACCTTCTGCTTGGAGCAGTGTTTCTCAAACCCGATCCTTATGGAACCGTAACAGCGCATGTTTTCCAGATCATCTAGCTGGAGCACAGATGTGCTAAAGGACTAACACAATAGATGTACAGTTGGTACTAATTATTCCTGAGGATACCTTGAAAACTCACACTGTAAAGCTAGGTACACACTGGCAGATTTTATTGTTGTTCTGGGCCGACAGATCGGAAAATCGATCTTCAGGTGTGTGTGCAAGATTTTCCCGAATTATCAGCGAAACTCTGACACGGTCATTCGTACACACTATACAATAAATCAGGCCGATGTCCCAATTATTGGCAAATCGGACCAATAATTGTATAGTGTGTACCTAGCTTTAGGCTTCCATAAGGACCGTGTTTGACAAACACTGGCATGGAGGTTCTGGGTGTATGAGGCATTTTGTGGTTCACCTTACCTCACAGGTTTACAAAATCAGTTCTTAGGATCCAACACAGTTCATGTTTTCCAGGTCTCCTCACAAAGTCACAAATAGGATTTTAATTACCTACCGGTAAATCCTTTTCTCGTAGTCCGTAGAGGATGCTGGGGTCCACATTAGTACCATGGGGTATAGACAGGTCCCTTGGGAGCCATTGGCACTTTAAGAGTTTAATAGTGTGGGCTGGCTACTCTCTCTATTTTCCTCCTACCAGACTCAGTATAGAAACTGTGCCCGAGGAGACGGACAACTTCGAGAGAAGGAATGTACACCGATAGTGGCGAGATTCACACCAGCTCACACATACAAGGCAAACAAAGCTAACCAGCATGAAAACTCAGCAACAGCTGAAGAACATTACTTAACTAAGTAACAACACAGTACTTAATCAAGAACAAAGCAGTACTGAACCAAGAAACCACTGCAGGATAACAAAGCGCTGGGCGGGCGGGCGCCCAGCATCCTCTACGGACTACGAGAAAAGGATTTACCGGTAGGTAATTAAAATCCTATTTTATCTTACGTCCTAGAGGATGCTGGGGTCCACATTAGTACCATGGGGATGTACCAAAGCTCCCAGTACGGGAGGGAGAGCGTGATGGCCCCTGCAGAACTGATTGACCAAACTTTAGGTCCTCAGAGGCCAAAGTATCGAACTTGTAGAACTTAGCAAACGTGTTCGATCCTGACCAAGTAGCCGCTCGGCAAAGCTGTAAAGCCGAGACACCCCGGGCAGCCGCCCAGGAAGAACTCACCTTACGAGTAGAGTGGGCCTTAACAGATTTTGGACACGGCAAACCTGCCATAGAATACGCATGCTGGATAGTAAACCTGATCCAGTGAGAAGTCGTCTGCTTAGAAGCAGGACACCAAATCTTGTTGGGATCATAAAGGACAAACAGAGAGTCCGACTTTCTGTGACGAGATGTTCTCTTCACTTAAATCTTCAAAGCCCTCACAACATCCAAGGACTTTGAGGTAATTGAGGAGTCAGTAGCCACTGGCACCAGAATAGGTTGGTTGATATGAAAAGCCGACAAAACTTTCGGAAGAAATTGCTGATGCGTCCTGAGCTCAGCTCTATCTTCATGAAAAATCAAGTAGGGGCTCTTCCAGGACAATGCCCCCAATTCTGAAACACGTCTAGCTGATGCCAATGCTAACAGTGTGACCGCCTTACAAGTAAGAAACTTGACCTCAACCTCCTGTAAAGGTTTGAACCAATCCGATTGCAGGAACTGCAACACCACGTTAAGATCCCAAGGTGCCATAGGAGGCACAAAGGGAGGCTGGATTCGCAGGACCCCTTTCAAGTAAGTCTGAACCTCAGAGAGGGAAGCCAATTGTTTCTGGGGGGAAAAAATGGACAAGGCCGAAATCTGGACCTTAATGGAGCCCAAATGCAGGCCCACAACCACACCTGCTTGCAGGAAGAGGAGAAACCGTCCAAGTTGAAACTCCACCGTAGGAAACTTCTTGGACTCACACCAAGACACGTACTTTTTCCAAATCCGGTGTTAATGTTTAGATGTTACTCCTTTCTAGCCTGTATCAGGGAAGGGATAACTTTGCTGGGAATGCCTTTCCGAGCTAAGATCTGGCGCTCAACCTCCATGCCGTCAAACGTAGCCGTGGTAAGTCTTGATAATCGAACGGCCCCTGTTGCAGAAGGTCCTCTCGAAGAGGAAAAGGCCTTGGATCTTCCAGCAGTAACTCCAGAAGATCCGCGTACCAAGCCCTCCTCGGCCAGTCCGGAGCAATGAGGATCGCCTGAACTTTTGTTCTTTTTACGAGCTTTAGAATCCTTGGGATGAGTGGAAGTGAAGGGAACACATACACTGACTTGAACACCCACGGAGTTACCAGGGCTTCCACCGCCACAGCCTGAGGGTCTATTTTAGGTACACGCCAAAGACTTGTCAACTCTACGAACACCTCCTGATGAAGACCCCACTCTCCTGGATGGAGATCGTGTCTGCTGAGGAAGTCCGCTTCCCAGTTGTCCACACCCGGAATGAAGATTACTGACAGCGCCACTGCGTGCTTTTCTGCCCAGAGAAGGATTCTCGTCACCTCTTCGTTCCGCCCTGTCGGTTTATGTAGGCCACCGTCGTTACATTGTGCAACTGCACTTGAATGGCCTGATCTTGCAGAAGATGTGCTGCTTGTAGAAGACCGTTGTACACGGCTCTTAGTTCCAGGACGTTTATCGGAAGAACGGATTCCAAACTTGACCACCTTCCTTGGAAGGTTTTCCTGCGCCCCAATCTTTTAGACTTGCATCCATGGTTAGAAGGATCCAGTTCTGAACCCTGAACCTGCGGCCTTCTAGAAGGTGAGGCAGTTGTAGTCACCATAGGAGTGAGATCCTGGCTGTCAGCGACAGACGTATTCTCTGGTGCATGTGTAGGTGAGATCCTGACCACTTGTCCAGGAGATCAAGTTGGAAGGGCCGTGCATGAAATCTTCCATACTGTAAAGCCTCGTAGGAGGCAACCATCTTCCCCAGAAGGCAAATACACTGATGGACTGATACCCGGGCAGGCTTCAAGACATCCCGGACCATTGATTGGATCACCAACGCTTTCTCCACCGGTAGAAACACCCTCTGCACTTGTGTGTCGAGGATCATCCCTAGGAAAAAGACAATCTCCTTGTCGGCTCCAAATGTGACTTTGGAAGATTCAGGATCCATCCTTGATCCCGGAGTAGACGAGTCATGAGAGCAATGCTCTGCAACAACTTCTCCCTGGATGACGCTTTTATCAGCAGATCGTCCAGATATGGAATTATATTTACTCCCTGCCTGCGGAGGAGAACCATCATCTCTGCCATCAAGTTGGTGAAAACCCTCGGTGCCATGGAGAGGCCGAATGGCAGTGCCTGGAACTGATAGTGACAGTCCAACAGCGCAATTCTTACATAAGCCTGGTGAGGCAGCCAGATTGGAATGTGAAGGTACGCATCCTTGATATCCAGGGATACCAGAAATTCCTCCTCCTCCAGACCTGAGATCACCACTCTCAGAGACTCCATTTTGAACCTGAATCCCTCAAATAAGGGTTCAGCGACTCCAGGTTCAAAATTGATCTGACCGAACCATCCGGTTTCGGTATCACAAATAGGTTTGAATAGTAACCCTTGTCTTCCAGATGAGCGGGAACCGGAACAATGACATCTGCCCTTTCCAATTTTTGAATGGCTTCCGATAGGATAGCCCTGTCTGTCAGCAAAGCTGGTAAGCCTGATTTGAAGAATCTGTGAGGTGGGATTTCTGAAACTCCAGCCTGTGCCCCCAGGACACAATATCTTGTACCCAGGGATCCAGGCCGGAAGACACCCACACGTGACTGAAATGTCTGAGTCTCACTCCCACCTGCTTGTTCTCCAGGCTGTGAGGTCCACCGTCATGCTGAGGATTTTGAGGAGACAGAGGCAGGCTTCTGCTCCTGGGAACCTGCAGGTGCAGGTCTTTTGGATTTTGCTCGACCACCTCTGAAGAAAGTGGTAGGAGGCTTGGACCTTTTAGCTTTTGCGGACCGAAAGGACTGCATCGTGGACATAGAAAAAGGTTTCTTCGTTGACTGAGTGGCTGAGGGAAGAAAGGTTGACTTACCAGCGGTTGCCATGGAAATCTACGCATCCAATGCTTCCCCAAATAGAGCCTGACCTGTGAAGGGTATGTTCTCCACACTTCTCCTGGATTCCGCATCTGCCGACCATTGGCGCAGCCAGAGTCCCCTGCGTGCCGAGACAGCCATGGAAGACATCCCTGCATTCAGATGACCCAGATCCTTCATGGCCTCCACCATGAAACCCGCAGAATCCTGTATGTTACATAAAAACAATTCAATGTCCAGAGAATCTAATTCCTCTAGCAATGTGCCTGACCACTTAACTATGGCTTTAGAAATCCATGCGCAGGCAATAGTGGGCCTTAATGCCACGCCAGACGCAGTGTATATGGATTTGAACATAGTCTCAATCTTGCAGTCTGCCGGTTCTTTCAAAGCGGTAGACCCAGGGACAGGAAACACCACCTCTAAGGACAGTCTAGATACAGAAGCGTCCACTATAGGTGGGTTTTCCCACTTTTTCCTATCTTCCTCAGGGTCGGAAAGGCAACAAGAACCCTTTTTGGGATCTGGAATTTTTTCTGTGTTTTCTCAGAATTTCTCAAATAATGCGTTTAATTCCTTAGACGCAGAGAAGCTCAGGGAGGCTTTCTTATGGTCAGTGAAGTAAGCCTCCACTACCTGCTCAGGTGGTTTGTCAGTTATGTGTAACACATCCCTAATGTCCTCAATCATGAGCTGTACCCCTTTTGCAAGGGAAGCCCCACCCCCCCGCATATCCCTCTCACCATCTGCCGTGTCAGAGTCGGTATCCGTGTCGACCTGCATAATCTGGGCAAGCGCACATTTCTTTGGGAATATACAAGGGGACTTTGAGGTAGTGGGAACAGAACCAGATAAAACCTCCACAGATTGTTCTAAAACCTGTGCTTCAGTCTCATAATGCGCAATCCTAGTAGAAATTTGGGATATCATTCCCTTAATAGAAGCCACCCACTGGGGTTCGGATTCGGCAGGCTGAGACATATTACATTCCTGAGTACATGGAATGGATTCCTCTGATGAAGATACATACTCTGCAGCACAAGGACATAGTAATGTGAGATTTCCACACACACGAAAATGTCAGACACAATTTCCCCCAAGTACCTTCAGAGAGACACAGAGATAATGGAGCCAGCCCACACAGCGCCCCAGTAGACAGAAATAATTGTCTGGCGCAGACTGTGTACCCTTAATAGACAACACAGTTAGAATTCACCCCCCCCCCCCCTCCCCTTCTATAACCCCCTGGTACTGCACAGGATGACTGGAGGTCTGTGGAGGGCCAGCGTTCACTGTCATCGTTGCTGTGTGATTTCTGCATGGAGAAAATGGCGGTGGTGAGCTGCTGGATCCGCTCTGAGAAGCTCCGCCCCCGAAAATGGCGCATCTTCCCGCACTTGAAATTCTTTATACTGGCCTGAGGTTAGTTTCTAGCAGCAGTTCAGAGACCCTGATAGAGGTAGCAACCAGTGTAAGGGTATTGCGCTGGCCCAGGGCGCCCCTCACAGCGCCGCACCGCAGTACCGCTGAGCCTCCGGAGCGCAGCTTCAGTACTGCGCTCCCACCCTACAGCCGCCATTCACTCCGGTTCCCCGCTTGTCGGGTTGCCGGTGACTAACTCACCACCGCGATCTTCTGGCTCTGTTAAGGGGTGGCGGCATGCTGCAGGAATGAGCGGTCACCTCGGGGGTTAACGATCATCACCCTCAGGAGCTTAATGTCATGTCAGCGGAGATAGTGGCCATTAACCTCATAGGGATGGACACTACTCCCCCCCCTCTAAGTCCCACGAAGCAGGAAGGCTGTTGCCAGCAGCCTCCCTGTGCCTAACGCTAATTAAAAATAATAAAACTAGAAAAACTCCTATGGAGCGCCCCTAGCTGTGACCGGCTCCTCCGGGCACTTTTTCTAAACTGAGTCTGGTAGGAGGGGCATAGAGGGAGGAGCCAGCCCACACTATTAAAATCTTAAAGCGCCCATGGCTCCCAAGGGACCCGTCTATACCCCATGGTACTAATGTGGACCCCAGCATCCTCTAGGACGCAATAGAAAAAATAATTAGCACCACCTGTGAATCTTTTACAATGTGTCAGCGAGTAATGAGTACACCTGTGCACCTGCTGGGTGACCTGGAATATGTGAGCAGTTTGGGGTCCAGAGGACTGAGTTTGAGAATCACTGCTTTACCCTAAGCCGGATACACACTGAGACCATATAAGCCTGGTACGTCGTTTAAAGAGGAACAACATATCTTTCCGCATCGTTCAGATGTGTATCCAGGACCCGATATGTTGGCCCACCAGGCAGACATATTGGCTGGGTACACATCACGTAGAGTGTTCCCAGCTGTAATTATCTTTCATTATTACGTACAGGCTCCATAAAATGTAATCTGGTTTATACAGGCAGGGCTGGATTATAGGTGGGTGGTCGCCCCAGGGGCCCTCCCACACTGCTTCAAACAATGGCCCCACCAAGTACAGCTTCATAACAATCTCCGGCTAACACTTACACAGCTGTAGCCGGCCCACAAGATGACATGGTGGCGAGACCGCGTGAGAACTCCAACCTGGAAGTCTTGCGCAGTCCCAGCGGCACCACGTTGGTGTGCGTACACACACCAGAAACATTTGTCGGGCAGCTGGCCAGAATTCCATCATCAGGATATGAACTGTGATATCGCCTGTAAGGGGGTCAATTTTATCGGTGGGGCTTCAGCTCAAATCATTTAACTTTTTAATCATAAGGGTTATTATTTATTATTACCAGATATATATATATATATATATATATATATATATATATATATATATAGTGCACACATATTCCGCAGCGCTTTACAGAGAATATTTGTCCATTCACATCAGTCCCTGCCCCAGTGGAGTTTACAATCTATATTCCCTACCACGTATACACACACATTCACGCTAGGGTTAATTTTTGTTGGGATCCAATTAACCTACCAGTATATTTTTGAATTGTGGGAGGAAACCGGAGTACCCGGAGGAAACCCACGCAAGTACAGGGAAAATATACAAATTCCACAAAGTTGGGCCATGGTGGGAATCGAACCCATGACCTCAGTGCTGTGAGGCAGTAATGCTAACCATTACACCATCCGTACTGCCTGTTACACAAAGACTTACCATACTATCCCTTTAAACCGGGACACTCATGAATTACACAGGTTCTGTGGCCAGGGCCGCAACTAGGTGGGGACTAATGGGGCCAAATTACTGCCTTTCCCCGGGTGACAAAAATTCTAGTTTCGACCTTGCTGTGGCTGATTAAAACAGGATTTTAATACCTACCGGTAAATCCTTTTCTCCTAGTCCGTAGAGGATGCTGGGGTCCACTTCATGACCATGGGGTATAGACGGTTCCGCAGGAGCCATGGGCACTCTTAAGACTTTTCAATGGGTGTGAACTGGCTCCTCCCTCTATGCCCCTCCTTCAGACCACAGTTATAGGAACTGTGCCCAGGGAGACGGACATTTCGAGGAAAGGATTTACTTTAAACTAGTGGTGAGATACATACCAGCTCACACCTCAACCATGCCGCACAGCATGGCATTCAACAGAACACACGCCAACAGTCATGAATCAATTACAGCAACATGCTGAAACTAATATAACACAACTTGTGTAACTCTATTAACAAAAACTGCAGGTAAAGTACGCATAAGGACGGGCGCCCAGCATCCTCTACGGACTAGAGAAAAGGATTTACCTGTAGGTATTAAAATCCTGTTTTCTCATACATCCTAGAGGATGCTGGGGTCCACTTCATGACCATGGGGTTTATACCAAAGCTCCAGTACGGGCGGGAGGGTGCGGATGATCCTGCAGCACCGATTGACTGAACTTGAGGTCTTCATCGGCCAAGGTGTCAAACTTGTAGAATTTTGCAATTGTGTTTGACCCCGACCAAGTAGCTGCTCGGCAAAGTTGCAATGCCGAGACCCCCTGGGCAGCCGCCCAGGATGAGCCCACCTTCCTAGTGGAATGGGCCTTCACCGACGTCGGTAACGGCAATGCAGCCGTAGTATGAGCGAGCTGAATTGTACTTCTGATCCAACGCGCAATAGTCTGCTTGGAAGCAGGACACCCAATCTTGTTGTGGGCATACAGGACAAAGACTCTGTTTTCCGTATTCGAGTTGTTCTAGCGACATAAATCTTCAAAGCCCTAACCACATCTAGAGACTTTGACTCAGTGAACATGTCAGTAACTACTGGCACCACAATAGGTTGGTTTATGTGGAAAGATGAAACCACCTTCGGAAGAAAATGTTGATGAGTCCTCAACTCTGCCCTATCTTCATGGAAGATCAGGTAAGGGCTCTTGTGAGACAAGGCCCCCAATTCAGACACCCGCCGTGTGGATGCCAATGCCAAAAGCATCACCACTTTCCAAGTGAGAAACTTCAACTCTATCTCTTGCAGAGGCTCAAACCAATCCGATTGAAGGAACTGCAACACCACGTTTAGGTCCCATGGTGCCACTGGAGGCACAAATTGGAGGCTGGATGTGCAGAACCCCTTTCACGAAGGTCTGAACCTCTGGAAGAGAGGCCAATTGTTTTTGGAAAAACACTGACAAGGCCGAAATCTGGACCTTGATTGATCCCAATCGGAGGCCCGCCTCCACACCAGCCTGCAGAAAATGGAGAAACCGTCCCAACTCAAACTCTTCCGTAGGAGCCTTCTTGGATTCACACCAAGACACATTTTCTCCAAATACGGTGGTAATGTTTCGACGTTACTCCTTTCCTGGCCTGAATAAGGGTGGGGATGACTTCCTTGGGAATTCCCTTTCGGGCTAGGATCCGGCGCTCAACAGCCATGCCATCAAATGTAGCCGCGGTAAGTCTTGATACACGCACGGCCCCTGCTGCAGTAGGTCCTCGCGAAGAGGAAGAGGCCGAGGATCTTCTATGAGCAACTCCTGAAGATCTGGGTACCAAGCCCTCCTTGGCCAGTCTGGGGCAATGAAGATTGCTCGAACTCTTGTTCTTCTTATGATCCTGAGCACTTTTGGGATCAGCGGAAGTGGAGGGAAGACATACACCGACCGGAACACCCACTGGGCCACCAGCGCATCCACTGCTATTGCTTGAGGGTCTCTCGACCTGTAACAATATTTCTGAAGCTTCTTGTTGAGACGAGATGCCATCATGTCTACTTGAGGAACTCCCCAAAGACTTGTCACCTCTGCGAAGACTTCTTGGTGGAGGCCCCACTCTTCTGGATGAAGATCGTGTCTGCTGAGGAAGTCTGCTTCCCAGTTGTCTACTCCCGGAATGAAAATCGCCGACAGAGCCTTTACATGTCTTTCTGCCCAGAGGAGGATCTTCGTCACCTCTGCCATTGCCGCTCTGCTTTTCGTTCTGCCCTGCCTGTTTATTTACGTGACTGCTGTTACATTGTCCGACTGGATCTGCACGGGATGATCTTGAAGAAGATGTACCGCTTGTTGAAGGTCGTTGTAAATGGCTCTCAATTCCAGCACGTTTATGTGAAGGCAGGCTTCCTGACTTAACCATTTTCCCTGGAAGCTTTCTCCCTGAGTGACAGCTCCCCAGCCTCGGAGACTTGCATCCATGGTTACCAGGAGCCAGTCCTGAATCCCGAACCTGTGTCCCTCTAGTAGGTGAGAACTGTGTAGCCACCACAGGAGCGAAATCAACAGGATTATCTTCCGGTGCATGTGAAGGTGGGATCCCGACCACTTGTTCAACAGGTCCCACTGGAATACTCTGGCATGGAACCTGCCAAACTGTGTGGCCTCATAGGCCGCCACCATCTTCCCCAACAATCGAATGCAATGATGGATCGACACACTTGATGGTTTCAATATTTGTTTTACCATTCTCTGGATTTCCAGAGCCTTTTCCATCGGAAGAAAAACTCTCTCAACTTCTGTGTCCAGAATCATCCCAAGAAAAGACAATCTTGTCGTTGGTTCCAACTGTGACTTTGGATAATTTATGATCCAACCGTGTTGTTGGAGTACTAACAGGGAGAGTGTGATGTTTTGTAACAACTGCTCCCTGGATCTCGCCTTTATCAGAAGATTGTCTAGATAAGGAATTATATTGACTCCTTTTTGAAGCAGGAGAACCATCATCTCCACCATCACCTTGGTGAATACCCACGGCGCCGTGGAGAGACCGAAAGGTAACATTTGGAATTGGTAATGGCAATCCAGAACCGCGAATCTCAGATAAGCCTGGTGAGGAGGATAAATGGGAACATGCAGGTAAGCATCCTTTAGGTCTACAGACACCATGTAGTCCCCCTCCTCCAGACTGGAAATCACTTCCCTCACTGATTCCATTTTGAACTTGAATCGTTTCAAGTAGAGATTCAGATTTTTTAGGTTTAGGATCGGTCTGACCGAGCCGTCCGGCTTCGGAACTACAAAAAGGCTTAAATAAAACCCTTCTCCTTGTTGTGACAAAGGAACCAGGACTACGACCTGATCCTGACATAACTTTTGGATTGCCGCTGTTACTGCTTCCCTTTCTGGAAGAGAAGCTGGCAAGGTCGATTTGAAAAAAAATCGGCATGGGGGAACGTCTTGAAACTCCAGCTTGTATCCCTGGGACACTAGTTGCAACACCCAGGGATCCAGGCCAGACAGAATCCAACCTTGGCTGAACAGTTTGAGACGTGCCCCCACCCGAGCGGCCTCCCGCAAAGGAGCCCCAGCGTCATGCTGAAGATTTGGCAGAAGTAGGGGTAGACTTCTGCTCCTGGGAACCTGAAGTCGCTGTAGACTTCCTTTCCCTTTCCCCTTCCTGCAAAGAACGGGGAACCTCTTGCTTTTTTGTATTTATTGGGCCAAAAGGACTGCATGTGTGGGTGATATGTCTTTTTTGCCGGTGCAGGTGCAGAGGGCAAAAATGTTGACTTACCCGCGGTAGCCGCCGAGGCTAACGCATCCAGTCCATCACCAAATAAGGCCTCACCTTTATATGGGAGAGCCTCCATATTTCTTTTGGAATCTGCATCCGCTTTCCATTGGCGAATCCACAACGCCCACCGAGCCAATACTGCCATGGTAGCGGCTTGAGAACTCAAGAGTCCAATATCTTTCATCGCTTCTAGCATGTATGCGGCAGCGTCTTTGATATTCCCTAACTTAAGGAGTATCTCATCTTTATCAATCGTGTCAATTTCTGATGACACGCTTTCTGACCATTTTTCAATAGCGTGACTCACCCACGCGCAAGCAATTGTGGGCCTGAGCAGCGAACCATTGGCAACATAAATGGATTTCAATGTAGTTTCCATCTTTCGGTCTGCCGGCTCTTAGTGAAGCCGTGCCAGGTGCAGGGAGAATTACCTTCTTTGTCAACCTGGCCAGTGCACTGTCCAACAGAGGGGGTGACTCCCATTTTTTCCTGTCCTCCACCGGGAAAGGATAAGCTATCTGAATTCTCTTGGGAATACAAAATGTATTTTCGTGATTCACCCACATCCCTTCAAAGAGAGTATTAAGCTCGTGGGGAGGGAAGGTGACCTTGGATTTCTTTTCTTTATAGAAATAAGCCTTCTCCTGAGGTACAGGAGTGGCTTCCGTGACTTCCAGAACTTCCCTTATAGCTACAATCATACATTGTATATTTTTTGCCAATTTATGATTTATTTCTCCGAAGTCACTATCGTCAACACAAGAATCAGTGTCCGTGTCGGTATCCAGTGATCGCAAAAACGCGCTATGGCGCGTTTTTAACCCGTTTTTGAAGACATGGGACTCCAGTTTACAAAGTGGGAGGGAGGGTCCCCGGGGACGCGCTCCTCATTAGCCAATCTGTAAGGGGGATTTCTTTAACTGACACGCTGGCCTCGGGCTGAATGATATAAAGAGGAGGTGGAGCCAGTTTCCCCTCCTCTTTGGCGCCTGACTGCTTGCAGAGGCCGGGTGACTCGGTGAGTGAATAGTGCGGGGGTGAGGTGAGGTGAGGTGCAGGGATCGGCGTCCTCCGTGATCTAGTGGATAAAGCTGGGCAAAGTGACTGGGGCTTCCCGCGGTGCCGTCTGAGGCAGTGGCCGCGCTGCCGCTCTTGCCTTTGAGGTGTTCTCTCAAAGGCAAGAGCGGCAGCGCGGCCACTGCCTCAGACGGCACCCGCGGGAAGCCCCCAGTCACTTTGCCCAGCTTTATCCACTAGATCACGGAGGACGCAGATCCCTGCGTGACGTGTGGTGCGTTCCCGTGAGTCAGTCCGCTATGGCCACCCGGTGAAGTATGGTGGCGGTATTATGTATAGCTGCGGCCGTGACGCGTGTTAGTCACGGCCATGTGAGTGTCTGCCTGGGTTTGCTGAGGGGTCCGGGTGTTCCCGCGGCGACTGTGCTGCTGGTACCGGGAGTAAGTGGTCGGTGACTACTAGCTCTATTGCAGCTGTAAGGGTTCCCTGGCTGGCGTCTTCGGAGGGAGGGGGGCTGGAGCTGTGGTCGGCTGTGTTTTTCCTCATGGATTGCCTGATAGTCCGGAGGGAGGAGAAAGAGAAAGAGAGAGAGAGAGAGAGAGAGAGAGAGAGAGAGAGAGAGAGAGAGAGAGAGAGAGAGAGAGAGAGAGAGAGAGAAGAGAGAGAGGAGAGAGAGAGGAGGAGAGAGAGAGATGAGAGGGAGAGAGGAGAGAGAGGAGGAAGAGAGAGAGAGAGGAGAGAGAGAGAAGCCGAGACGGAGGGAAGGAAGGGGGAGAAGAGAACTACTGGCTGCCAGAACGCTGTGGGGTCCCGCAGTGAGATAGGGGGGGGGGGGGGGTGCGTGACTGATTTTGCTGACACTGTGCAGTGTGCCTCAGTGCTCGTACCTGGTGCAGTGTGCCTCAGTGCTCGTACCTGGTGCAGTGTGCCTCAGTGCTCGTACCTGGTGCAGTGTGCCTCAGTGCTCGTACCTGGTGCAGTGCTCGTACCTGGTGCAGTGTGCCTCAGTGCCCTTACCTGGTGCAGTGTGCCTCAGTGCCCTTACCTGGTGCAGTGTGCCTCAGTGCTCTTACCTGGTGCAGTGTGCCTCAGTGCTCTTACCTGGTGCAGTGTGCCTCAGTGCTCTTACCTGGTGCAGTGTGCCTCAGTGCTCTTACCTGGTGCAGTGTGCCTCAGTGCTCTTACCTGGTGCAGTGTGCCTCAGTGCTCTTACCTGGTGCAGTGTGCCTCAGTGCTCTTACCTGTGCAGTGTGCCTCAGTGCTCTTACCTGGTGCAGTGTGCCTCAGTGCTCTTACCTGGTGCAGTGTGCCTCAGTGCTCTTACCTGGTGCAGTGTGCCTCAGTGCTCTTACCTGGTGCAGTGTGCCTCAGTGCTCTTACCTGGTGCAGTGTGCCTCAGTGCTCTTACCTGGTGCAGTGTGCCTCAGTGCTCTTACCTGGTGCAGTGTGCCTCAGTGCTCTTACCTGGTGCAGTGTGCCTCAGTGCTCTTACCTGGTGCAGTGTGCCTCAGTGCCTCTTACCTGGTGCAGTGTGCCTCAGTGCTCTTACCTGGTGCAGTGTGCCTCAGTGCCCTTACCTGGTGCAGTGTGCCTCAGTGCTCTTACCTGGCGCAGTGTGTATAACGCGCTCTGCCTGGCGCAGTGTGTATAACGCGCTCTGCCTGGTGCATAAGTGTATAACGCGTTCTGCCTGGTGCAAAGTGTATAACGCGTTCTGCCTGGTGCAAAGTGTATAACGCGCTCTACCTGGTGCAAAGTGTATAACGCGCTCTACCTGGTGCAAAGTGTATAACGTGCTCTACCTGATGCAAAGTGTATAACGCGCTCTACCTGGTGCAAAGTGTATAACGCGTTCTACCTGATGCAAAGTGTATAACGCGCTCTACCTGATGCAAAGTGTATAACGCGCTCTACCTGGTGCAAAGTGTATAACGCGCTCTACCTGTGCAAAGTGTATAACGTGCTCTACCTGGTGCAAAGTGTATAACGTGCTCTACCTGGTGCAAAGTGTATAACGTGCTCTACCTGGTGCAAAGTGTATAACGTGCTCTTACCTGGTGCAAAGTGTATAACGTGCTCTTACCTGGTGCAAAGTGTATAACGTGCTCTTACCTGGTGCAGTGTGCCTCAGTGCTCTTACCTGGTGCAGTGTGCCTCAGTGCTCTTACCTGGTGCAGTGTGCCTCAGTGCTCTTACCTGGTGCAGTGTGCCTCAGTGCTCTTACCTGGTGCAGTGTGCCTCAGTGCTCTTACCTGGTGCAGTGTGCCTCAGTGCTCTTACCTGGTGCAGTGTGCCTCAGTGCTCTTACCTGGTGCAGTGTGCCTCAGTGCTCTTACCTGGTGCAGTGTGCCTCAGTGCTCTTACCTGGTGCAGTGTGCCTCAGTGCTCTTACCTGGTGCAGTGTGCCTCAGTGCTCTTACCTGGTGCAGTGTGCCTCAGTGCTCTTACCTGGTGCAGTGTGCCTCAGTGCTCTTACCGGGCGCAGTGTGTATAACGCGCTCTTACCGGGCGCAGTGTGTATAACGCGCTCTTACCGGGCGCAGTGTGTATAACGCGCTCTGCCTGGCGCAGTGTGTATAACGCGCTCTGCCTGGCGCAGTGTGTATAACGCGCTCTGCCTGGCGCAGTGTGTATAACGCGCTCTGCCTGGCGCAGTGTGTATAACGCGCTCTGCCTGGCGCAGTGTGTATAACGCGCTCTGCCTGGCGCAATGTGTATAACGCGCTCTAACTGGCGCAATGTGTATAATGCGTTCTACCTGGCGCAATTTTGTATAAGTCCTCTACCTGGTGCAAAGTGTATAACGTGCTCTACCTGGTGCAAAGTGTATAACGCGCTCTACCTGGTGCAAAGTGTATAACGCGCTCTACCTGGTGCAAAGTGTATAACGCGCTCTACCTGGTGCAAAGTGTATAACGCGCTCTACCTGGTGCAAAGTGTATAACGTGCTCTACCTGGTGCAAAGTGTATAACGTGCTCTACCTGGTGCAAAGTGTATAACGTGCTCTACCTGGTGCAAAGTGTATAACGTGCTCTACCTGGTGCAAAGTGTATAACGTGCTCTACCTGGTGCAAAGTGTATAACGTGCTCTACCTGGTGCAAAGTGTATAGTGTGCTCTACCTGGTGCAAAGTGTATAGTGTGCTCTACCTGGCGCAGTGTGTATAAGCGGCACTACTGTGTGGTGTAATGTGAATTGGCACTATTATGTGGCCATGCCCCTTCCCTTGAAGCCACGCCCCTAAAATTTTGTGGCGCGCATTGCCTGTACTTTTCGGTCTCGGAGGTGGGACACCAATTCACTTTCTGCCTAAGGGCACCAAAATGTCTAGTTACACCTCTGGTACAGGGTGTCCTGCATGCTACACAGCCCAGCAGCATTGTCGTCCCATCCCCCCCACCTTGCAACCCTTTTGTAGTGTCCAAACAAGATTAAGTTTAAAAGAACCTTCATTCCGATGAGACCCAGAAAAAGACCGGTAGGACCCCAATTTTCAAAAGTGAGGGACCCACTTTTTATTTGGCTCAGCGCGATCACTGGGTATCAGTATTCACAATATTCGCAAATGGTCTCTTATGTGACCCAGAGGGGTCGCCTGCGGATGGAAGAACAGAGCCCTGAAAAATCACATCTTCCACAGATTTTCTCCAGCACTCAGCATGAGATTCAGACTTATCTAATCTCCTATTGATATGATGCATACTATCACATATTTCTTACACCCATGCAGGCTCTTGGTGTGCCGGCAGCACCACCACATTAAACTCTGTGTCCCTAAAATGCCTTCCTCCGGGGAGGAACTCACTGCCTCAGACATGTCACACACGTGTACAACACACTCACAGACACACTGGGACTTATAGGGGACAGACCCACAGTAAAATCTGTCAGAGGGACACAGTTTAGGAGCAGCCAGTTCACAACCCAGCGCCAAAGAAAAAATCCCCGTGCCGCGTACTTTGTACACAGAGACAAAATCCCAGTGACGCGTACAGAAACCTTTAAGCGCTATTATATTATGAACAATATGATTTAGCACCCAGGCACCCCCTTTTTTTCACCCTGATACTTGTTCAGAAGTGGAGGAGGACCAGCGTCTTCTCTGCAGTCTGTGAATGAGAGAAAATGGCGCTGAGCAGTGTGCTGGTTGCCTGAGGAGGAAGCTCCGCCCCCCCAATGGTGCGTTGGTGCGTTTCTCCTCAGAGATTTTTCACATGATATTTATACTGGCGGGGGTAGGGCTGTGCCTTGGCATCTTATGCCCCCTTTTATCCAGTTTACGAGATTATTTGCTGCCCAGGGTGGCCCCCCCCAGCGCCCTGCACCCTGCAGTGCCTGTGTATGTGTGGACAGCAATGGCGCGCTGCGCTCCCGAAAGCCGCGCGGTACCTCAGCCGTCACTTTACTTGATTGAAGATCGGTCTTCTTACACTCGCCTGTCTTCTGGCTTCTGGCTCTGTGAGGGGGGTGACGGCGTGCTGTGGGAGTGAGCATCTAGACACGGCTAGCGTTCAGTACCCTTCAGGAGCTAATAGTGTCCTGTCAGCCAGAAGCAGAGCCATGACACTCTGAGGACGTTGGTTCCTACTTCTGCCCCCTCAGTCCCACGAAGCAGGGAGACTGTTGCCAGCAGTTCTCCCTGAAAATAAAAAACCTAACAAGTCTTTTCAGAGAAACTCAGTAGAGCTCCTCAGAGTGCATCCAGTCTGCCTGGGCACATTTCTAAAACTGGGGTCTGGAGGAGGGGCATAGAGGGAGGAGCCAGTTCACACCCAATGAAAAGTCTTGAGTGCCCATAGCTCCTGCGGAACCGTCTATACCCCATGGTCATGAAGTGGACCCCAGCATCCTCTAAGACGTATGAGAAAAACAAGTGAAATGCAGGCTTGAAGTCAGCCAGCCACAGAACCTGTGTAATTCACGAGTGCCCCAGTTTAAAGGGACAGTACGGTAAGCCTAGGTATATACAGAAGCAATGCATTGTGTTTCCGGGAAAGCAGCCTGCACGGTATTGGAACTGAGTGGTTAAAAACATCAACATTCCAATAAGCGCATAATCTTGAAACATACTTGGCGACCTAGCTGCCCCCTCTTCTGGGAGGGAGCAGCCCAGCCGGCGTGCAGGGGGCGTGGCTGACAGGGCGGTGGGCTGCAGGGGGCAGAGCCTTGAGGATGCATTATTGTGGCTCCGCCCCCCGCTCTACAGGGCCAAGGAAACAGGAACCGTAGAGCGGAGGACGGTGCTATGATGACGCGATTCACGCCATCGCCCCCTTGCACTGCCCACTTCCACTAACAGCAGAAGGGGAGTGCAGGGGTTGCATCTAAATCTGGGGTCTTAGTCACTATCATGTCATGTCGAGAGGATTGCTGTCTGTGGAAGCAGGTGGGATAATTACTGACCCAGCAACACAGATGAACTCACCTGTGCATAATTAAAGAGATCCACAACACCTGACCTGCTGGTGGAATTTAGGATTAGGGTTGAGAGCCTTTGGTCTACAATATATGACAACCTAAATGCATTCTACTGCATTATAACAGCTTGGTCCTCCTGAATTTTCCAGTTTCTTCCTGGCTACAATATTCAAAATGTATAAACTGCAATGAATACAATATCCCTAATCAACTTACCAAAAATGTCAAAAAAAACACCAACAAATATTTTACTTTAACCCATTATTCAAGACTAATGAAAGTGATCAAAGAGGTTTCAACTCTTAGAACTCTGCAACTCCCTCAATAATGCATTCTATGGTCTAGCCGAAACAGACAACTGTCCCTACTTTTCAGATGCAGTCCCTGGGAAGTCCCAATTCTGTTGTCTGCATACATTAGGTACAATTCCCACCATTTGATTTAATCTTTTGGCTTTAATTGTAATATTTAATTTTTTCAAATGCAAAACAAAAAAAGTTTCACCAACTTCAGGAGACAGTTGCTGTCTGGAGCACTCCAGGGTGTGCACACTGTCCAGGATCAGCACTGAGGGGTACATTTACTAAGCAGTGATAAGTGCGGAGAAGTGAGCCAGTGGAGAAGTTGCCCATGGCAACCAATCAGCACTGAAATAACATCTATAATTTGCATACTATAAAATGATACAGAGCTGCTGATTGGTTGATGGGGAAATTTCTCCACTGGCTCACTTCTCCGCTCTTATCACTTAGTAAATGTACATCTAAGTGTTCCTATGTGCAAACTCTAGTAACATGTGGGCAAATATATACATACATACTTCAACTGTCACTTACCTGAGGTTCCTGCATTCAGACCAGAGAATGCACCCTTGGGCTTTGCAGCCATTGCACCAGCTTGAACCACAGCTGCAGGAACCAAGGTATCAGACAGGGCACTGCAATAACCTGGAGACTCTGTAGCAGCTGCTACTACTATTGCTGAGCAGCTCCACCTGGTGGCAGGGGTTTACACTCCTCTCTGCTGACAAGCTACACAGGTGCAGGTAGTGGATATCAGACATCTGGTGTGGGGATTATAATACTGGAAAAGGGGATATACTGTACAATAATATTTTTAGAAACCTACTAATCGATTTTACATGAGACACGCTTGTGATTTTCCCACATTTTACACAATGTTGTTGTTTTTTTTATTCTGCCAAGGTTATTTTAGGGCCTTGATGCACAGGGGGGGGGGGGGGGGGGCAGGGTTGATTTTTGGCTTCTTCCTTCTCTCTTTTTATTTTCTATATCTTCTTTCTTTCCATGCGGCCTCCTCCTTTTTCTCTTAACTTTAATTCTTTTCCTTTCCTGCTCGCTCCTTCACCCGTCGCCTCCTTTGCGCGTCTCTCCCTAGCTGGGCCCTTCTATTTTCCTACTTATTTTACTGTATATACATATTATTTTTTTTAAATGAAATAATTGTCAGATGGACATATTGTATATAAACACATATGCGCTGGATCCTCCACACTCAGCTGCTGTGTTATTGGTGCTATTCTAGCTCTTCAGCTTGTCGTTGCAAGAATGGTGAATGCTAATTGAGTCTGAAAGTCGGCATTTGAGATGTTGACATTCTCTGTGTCAACACTGGCAATGTCAACATGTTCAGGATACTGACGTTATGCCTGTCAATGGTGAGACTGTCGACCATACTGTCTCAGCCTAAATGCAGGTAATGTAGACATGTCAACATTATGAACATGTCGACATTTTGAACGAGGTTCACATTCAGAACCATTCAACATTTCAGTGTTGCTTCTGGTTGGGCAGGACCCCTGCTGCAGAGCCGCCGAAGCCCTGTGAAGCCGGCTCTGTGAAGCCGGCTCTGTGAAGCCCTGTGAAGACGGCTCTGTAAAGCCCCTGTAAAGACGGCTCTGTGAAGCCCCTGTAAAGACGGCCTGTGAAGCCCCTGTAAAGACGGCTCTGTGAAGCCCCTGTAAAGACGGCTCTGTGAAGCCCCTGTAAAGACGGCTCTGTGAAGCCCTGTGAAGACGGCTCTGTGAAGCCCTGTGAAGACGGCTCTGTGAAGCCCTGTGAAGACGGCCCTGTGAAGTGCTGTGAAGACGGCCCTGTGAAGTGCTGTGAAGATGCTCCTGACAGGCACCCTGCAGTCTATGCTGCTGAAAAGATTCTCCTCAGGATTACCTGGTCAGCTGCCTGCAACATCCGCTTCAACGCCAGGTGCGCAAGGTCATGACATCTATTGCACTAAGAAGGTGGGACCAGCACAGCGCGCATTTGTGCCCTGATTTGGCTCTGGGGGGGGGGGGGGGGGGGAGTATATCCCGGCTGTGAGGGTTATTGGTCCCGTCCTTCTAGATAGATTTAGGGCCCGATTCAGGTCGGATCGCAATAGGCGATCCAACCGCAAAAATTACTAAAAGGATGCGGGGGCATGCGCAGGGCCCGTCCTGTGCAGGCGCCTGCATAAAATGTGAATACCTCTGCCTGGTTGACAGGGTGGGGTGGGGGGGACAACAACACTCCGTTTCCTAGGCGGTAATGGAGCGTTGCTGGGGCAGAGGCAGGGAAACAGGGGTGGCATCATCCAAACGGGGGCGTGGCATGGGCGTGATCGCAGCGGCTGCATGATGTCCCACGCAGCCGCCGCAATCAGAAAGATGGCAGGAGGCAACCCTACTATCTGCGATGAAGCAGAAATTGCGGTGCAATTTAAATTTCTGCTTGGTCAAGGGGGGCGGTCAGCACACTGGGTGGCATTGCCCTGTGATGGGCGGCCCTCAGCGTGTGATCAATTAATTAGCAGAATTTGCTATCCTTACTGAATTGGAGGGGGGGGGGTGATTGAGACCTGATTGCTGGGCTGCTAACTTTGCTGTCCTGCGTTTAGACAGTCGCTGCCTCCAGGGGAAGTGTAAATTCACCGTGTAAGTGTGCGATGCTATGTGTACGCCGAGCTGCAAAATTCCACTGTGTGCAGCCCAGGACTTACCCCTACAGTGCGATCACATCAGGCTGATGAGGGCCGGAGCGGACATCACACACCCGCCCTGAAAACAATTGGGCACGCCTGCGTTTTTCCGTACACTTCCAGTAAACAGTCAGTTACCACCCACAAACGCCTTCTTCCTGTCAATCACTTTGCGAACGCCTGTGCAAATGTTTTTTTTCGCACCGCCCTGTCGCTGATCGGCGATGCCCTGTGTTGTTGTCCGACGCGCATGCGCATTGCGGTGCATACGCATGCGCAGTGAGTACCTGATCGCCCGCTGTGCCAAAACGTACAGCAGCGATCACGTACGAATCAGGCCCCTGGCCCTTAGTCCAGTGGTTCGGGTCAGTCAGATGACAAAATAGACAAATAGGCTCGAGATCAGGGATAAGTCCGGCCATTGTAAGGCATTCGCCCATTTGTCCTCAGCTCCTGTCACATCAGCGCGGCAGTGGCGTTTGGGATCATTTTCCTGTTGAAGGATGAAGATTTGTCTGAGCTTTAGTTTGTTTGTCAGACAGAAGTAACACGTGCAGAACAGGTCTTGCGAAATCGGATCGGTGCACAAAAACAGTGCAAATCGTGACCAGCAGTCGCAATGGTGATCCCAGGCTGCAGCAGTTGGATCTCGCAAATACATGAAGGGGCTCCGATCTCCTACAGCAGAGATGGGGAACCTTCGGCCCTCCAGCTGTTGTTGAACTACACATACCAGCATGCCTTGCTACAGTTTTGCTATTTGGCCATGCTAAAAATGTTGCAGGGCATGCTGGGATGTGTAGTTCAACAACAGCTGGAGGGCCAAATAGTTCCCCACCCCTGTCCTACAGACTCCTCCTGCTGCATGTGAATTGTGCAGATACAGCATTGCGGCTGCGCAATTCCTTACAAACATCAGTTAGGCCCTAAGACACTTAGGAGGACATTTACTAAGCAGTGATAAGAGCGGAGAAGTGAGCCAGTGGAGAAATTTCCACATCAACCAATCAGCAGCTCTGTATCATTTTATAGTATGCAAATTATAGATGTTACTTCAGTGCTGATTGGTTGCCATGGGCAACTTCTCCACTGTCTCACTTCTCCGCTCTTATCACTGCTTAGTAAATGTACCCCTTAGGGGCCCATTTATCAAGGATAGCATATTGCATGTGTTCTGGGCGATATCTTACCGCACAGGATCGCATTACAATATGCGATCCTATCGGCCGCATGTATCACCCTGCACACGCAGGGACAAGGGCTCCGAAAGGGGCCATTTCCGGCGGAGGGCTCCTCGGGAACCCTGCCCAGGGGCAAACGCAGGATTTGTAAAGGGGGGTTTCCATCAGACAAATTTCCCCACTTTCTATGGGATACGTTTAATTTGCCGGCTGTTGAGATCCTGGCGGTCAGGATACCGACTCCGGAATCCTAACAACCAACAATGCCGCCAGCCGGAATCCCGGCGCAACAGGGCTATTCCACTCGTGGATGCCCACAGAGTGGCGAGCGCAGCAATCCCGCAAGGGGACTCTTAGCGCTCGCCCCGCTACCAGCATTCTGGAGGATGGAGGATGCCGCTGTCAGTAATAAATACCGAACGCCTATCTACACCCCACTTCACTAATGATTTTAGACTTCAGGTGCTATTAATATATTTATATCTCAGGGAGTAATTCAGACCTGATCGCTAGGCTGCGTTTTCTCATAGCCTGCGACCAGGTCTGAACTGCGCATGCATATGCTCGTCGGATGACTGCACCGGGCATTGGTGCATAGCGACGGGATGGTGCAAAAAAAGCGATTGCACAGGCGATCGCAAGGAGTTTGACAGGAAGAGGGCGTTTGTGGGTGGCAATTGACCATTTTCTGGGAGTGTCAGGAAAAACGCAGGCGTGTCCAAGCGTTTGCAGGGCGGGTGTCTGACGTCAATTCCGGTCCCGGACAGGCTGATGTGATCGCAGCGGCTGAGTAAGTCCTGGGCTGCGCAGGGACTGCACACAATCAGTTTGTACAGCTCAGCTACACATGCGATCACACACTTGCACAGCGAAAATACTCTCCCCCTGTAGGCGGCAAAGTATCTGAACGCAGGACAGCAAAAAAACACTTGCGAGCGATCAGGTCTGAATTACCCCCTCAATCAAGTAACCTACAGTAGTTTTACATATAGATAATTTTTAGATTATTATTTACTCTTTATATTTAAATAATGTATTCAATTAGTTATGTTCCCATTAGCTTTTCCTGGAGCTATTAAACTTGTCAATTTGGCTTGAAAAATGTATATGTATGTATGTATGTATATTATATATATATATATAATTATATATATATATATATTATATATATATATATATATATATATATATATATATATATATATATATATATATATATATATATATATATATATATATATTTATTATACCACTGTGCAACCCGGCACTCACAGGGACAGCGACACCTTAGAATGACTGGCTGGGGTGCCCTCCTTGAGACCATGAATCCCAATGTAGCCAAAAGAAAGAGGCGGCACTCCCAGCGATTTTCAATAGTGCAAATACTTTATGGTTATGACCATAAAGTATTTGCACTATTGAAAATCGCTGGGAGTGCCGCCTCTTTCTTTTGGCTATATATATATATATATATATATATATATATATATATATATATATATATATATATATATATATATATATATATATATATATATATATATATTATATATATATATTGCATTAAGCTAAAAAATCAGTGCACATCATACTTGCCTACTCTCCCGGAATGGCCGGGAGGCTCCCGAAAATCGGGTGACCCTCCCGGCCCCCCGGAAGAGCAGGCAAGTCTCCCGGAATCAGGGGTCCCCCTGCCCGTCCACCCACTTAGTGTGTAAAGTGGGCGGTCCGGGCAGTTGATGACGCGATTCTTGCTGAATCGCGTCATCATAGCCACACCCCCTGCAGTGTAATGCCGGGGATCGCGGCATTACAGAGCGGGGGCGTGCCTTAAAGGATGTGTCAAAGTCGAAAAATATCGTGCTTCACATTGCCATATACTAACCCCATGCACATGCCCGCTGCTCGTGCATTCAGTCTGCCGTACGTGCACATGTCCGCAAATTGCGTACACTCGCTCCGGCGATTACGCACGGTATATGCGTATTTACGGTAGAGTTTATGAGCTTGTAGCGGGCGACTCGTTTATAACATAGTTAACTAAAATAGTGCGTTTTGTAGATAATATTCCCTTTAATAATGTCTGCAAGTATGTTTAATGTAAATGGTTCGTGGACATGGGAATTCCTCTTTGCATGATACGAAGGGTCTGACAAAGGTTGAACAGTGGTGTCTAGTACCTAACTGAAGAGGTTTTTATTAGAAACATTCCGGTGTTGGTTAGGAAGAGATTAATCGCTCCTGCGTATAGTTATGTCTATAAGAAGTTTATGGACATTTACTGTATTTGCAGTTCATTATCCATGCGGTGGGAATCCTGTGGATACCTCCCACCTGAGCAGTTTGAAATAGTCACAGCCCACCTGTTCAAATCCACCTATGACCTTTTGTTATAATGCAGAGAGACATTCCTGTGTCCAATGAACAGTGAGATTGTAGGGCCCTTTGTAGTGTACTGTATGTTGTGTATATAAAGGCCACTGTCCCCTGACCGGCCAGTACTCTCTCTCATCAACAATTATCAGTCGGATAATTGGAGGACTGGATCCGGTTGCGCTAGCGAGTGTTCCCCCGTATGGTATGTTTCTCTGTGGCCACTTTGTTACCCGTTTAATGTAAGCCATTCATACTTATTCTATGTATTTGTGTTTGCGTTCGTTCGCTATTGTGTATCTTACTGTTTAGTTATTCTGTTTAGGTATTAATGTTAGGTCTGTAGTGTATAAGCTGTAATCTGTATTCTTTTCCCTTTTACTTACTAAAAATCATCTGGTAAGGTGTTGGAACCTTAACAAGAGTTTGTGTGATTTACCATATAAGTGCTAAGGGTTTCAGAGCATCTCAATTGCTCAAACAGCTTGCATACTCACAAAGGTTCAGAGTTACACCATTATAGTACCACGGTATTAAGGTTTACAGTATAAACATATTCTGTGTATAAAGTTTATAAAGGTTACTGTCTGTGTGTACGCTCGCTGTGTGTATTCCGTACACCCAGCGCAGCGTGTGTACGTAACTTGCGTACCACGTGTGAGGTCTTTGTACGCAAATAGCGTACAAAGTGCGTAGCACGTGCACGAGGTTTAGCGGCCATTACGGCTTCACGGTATTAGTAAATAGCTTGTGTTAAAAGATAAATATTTAGCTTTATCAATTGGGGACTCGTCCGGTCCACCTCATATCAGCAGTCAGGCGAAAACGCGCAGACTTTATCGATCAGCAAAGGGCGGAAAGGTAGTATCCCCTGTATCCGTGTTTGTGGTTGGGGATACAGTAGTGCTGATCGGATAAGCGTCTGCTTTGCAGGGATGCTGGTGAGATCCGAGGAAGGTAAGAACATACAGCTATTGTTTTAAATCTGTTTTCTCTCTCTCTGTTTGGCGCCAATTGCGCACACAATACACGCACACACACCTGTATTTTTATTTTGTGTATTGTCGCATAGTCACTCTCTTGTTGCCATTAGAATTGATTGTTAGACACGTGCTGAGGAAATTTGGTGCTATTTAGTTGAGATTATAAAAGTAATATTTAAGGGAATAATTGTTAAGGGCACGCACACAGCATAACAGATACTGTGTGGTGTTCGGTAAGCGATTACAGTTGAACATCTTTTACATTTATAGAAGCGTGTTATTTGTGTTACTGTGAACGTACCTGGACTTTGTGCATACGTGTCTCGGGCAACGTGCGAGATTACGTACGCGACGCTAAGGCGTACACACGTGGCGTATATTACGCAACGTGCGTACGGATACGCCCACTAAACTCAAATCACACGATAGCATTGTTTAGTGTGGGCAGGTATAGCAGTCACGCGATAATAGCACAAGTTTGTTCAGTTTCCAAAAGTTGTAGTTTAAAGAGAACCTTTTTCTATTGCAAAACCCGGGGATTGAACTACTGCCTGAATGAAAGAAATTTCTGTACAGAAAAGTCAGTGTGCATATGAGTGAATAGGAGTGAGTGTGCAAATAAAGGTATTCTTTTTGTGAACCCAGAAATCGGGATCCCGTCGGAGACCACATCAGGTGAGTGGACACTTGGTGGCGTGGGACTGGCTTGCCCACGTTAACATTGTATAAGGTAAAGGAGCAAGTAGTATTCGCAGACAAAAAGAACTGCGAAGGTTAAAGCGCAGCCCAGGGGGTTGGCGTAGTACCCATATAGGCACAAGTTGAGAAAACGCTCCGGCTGAAGGTTTCGCAGCCTAATCAACCGATTCCATTGGTCGCACGGCGAATAAATAATAGTTATTTATACGAAGTGCGACTGGACCGCACGCTACTGTGTACATTAGTTAGGTCACCTTGATACCCACTAAAATTTGCTGTGGGATCATAGACGCTATTTGTACATTTTAACGTGATTTGTGTAGGTTTTTGTTATTTTAAGGGAGTTTCGCTGTTCACTCAGGAAATATCCAACAACTAATATTTACTGGGAAGGGTAGCATACTCCCACACGCCCCAGTAAATAGAGGTTACAAAAAGATCCCGAGATTGGGTACGACCAGTGGTGGGCACATTGCTGGAATTCGTATTGGCCAATAGGGGCGTGAGTGAGTGAAGGCACTCGTTGAACTTTCACCGTCGCCTTATCTCTGGGAACTTGGTTTGTTTTGTAAGAATTTGCTGAGACAGCAATATCTGCAAACAATGGGGGCCAGTTGCTCAAGTAAGGGACGACCAACAAGGGTTCACGTTGGTAGTTGTTGGCCCAAAGGGTCAGCACGGTATATAATGTGTGAGAAATACGGATCACACACACAGGTAATATGCAAAGAATGGGAACGAATGACTGAGGATGATGGGGAACAGTTTCCCAGGGTGGGCAGTTTGAATCCTGAGGTATTGCAAAATCTAAGAAAGAGGATAGGTCTAATAAAATCTGCAAAACACAGGATTAGACATTATGATTGTTTACAGTTATGGCAACAGGAGAGTGAAATACAACAGGAATTAGCTCAAAAAGCAAATTCAAATCCTGGTAGAAGTCTGATAGCAACGGCACCACCACCGTATATAGTAGGGGAAAAAGTGGCTGCAGAGAATGGCATACGGGTGTACGAAAATAGTGCACTTAACAAATATAGTAGTTATAAGAGTAAAATGAATGTTAATGCAAATGTTGATGCTAATGCTAACCCGTACAAGTTGTATCCCATTTTAAACTTCCCTCAGGAATGCGACCAGGAGGATGAGCCCACTACGATTTCAGCTCTCTCTCTAGCGGCCACCATAAACGATACTCCAGTGGGCACGGCCCAACCAGTAAGAGCGGTATCAAAGGCCCATAGTGCAGGGACAGGTGAGGTTGTGTCAACAGGTAAGTACGGCACTGTACAATATGCTGAAACTGTTACACCACACACTGTAGAATCAACCCAGAGTGAGGTAATTGATCTTAATCCTGTTAGAGTGATAGCGGTCCCCAATGGGAAGACCGATGCAAATGGAGTCACACTCATCAGGAATATTGCAATGCATTGTCCCTGGTCCCGGGCAGAATTAAGAACAATTTTGTCTGAATTTCCCGATCCCAGAAAAGATCTAGCTGCATGTCAAAGGTTCATTAAGGACCTAGGTAACTCTGCTGAACCCAATAACAAAGATTGGCGGACACTACTGCGGGCATGTCTGCCCTCTAGTATTGACCCTGTTAAATTCATTACAGATTGTAAATTGGATGCTGAGGTACCCCTCACTGACGAGTACAATCAGGAAAATGTTAAACAGATCAATCTGCAGTTAGCAGTATATTTCCCAGCCGTTGTAAAATGGAACAACATTTTTTCCATAAAGCAAATGGAAGGATAAACTGCTTCTGATTATTTCCACCGGGCACTGGAGGAAATGGCTACATATACTGGGATCATGGACATTGAGGCAAATGTACATCATAGAGAGGTAGCGGTGTCCGTATTGATGGACGGTTTAAAGGAAGTATTAATAAATAGGGTACAAACCACTCAACCTAACTGGAGAGGTATGTCGGTGGCCGCCTTAAGAGAGACTGCTGTCGGGCACGACAGGAACATCACAAGACGCAGGGAGTCACAGGGTGATAAGCTGATGGCCATAAGTATCCAAGCCCTTACAACAAGGCCGCCTCAGTTTAAATCTCAGACCCCTGGTGGTAAGCCGTATATGGTAAAATGTTACAATTGTAATAGGGAAGGACATTTTGCACGTAACTGCACCAATAGAAACTCACATAATGTATATCGACCCCCTAGACCTGAGCATGACACACAGTATGGCACACGTAGATGGGAGCAGGGACCGCAGAGGAGGGGTGATGAGCCACACGCAGGGGAAACCAGGAGGTACCCACCAAAAAGAGACTGGCAGATCTCTGAAAATTCCCAGTTACCTCCCTCACATATTGTAGCAACCAATGCGCTGCGGGAAGGTCACAATTTACAATAGGGATGGGGCCACACCTGTAGTTTGCAGCCAGTGAAATTAATTGCGAGCCTTGGAAGTGAACCCGAGGTCACAATTGATGTAGCTGGTAGATCTCTACCTTTCCTTGTAGATACGGGGGCGGCCAAATCAGTGATAAATTCAACAGTGGGTATGAAGACCACTGGTAAGACAATTCCAGCCATGGGAGTAACAGGAGTAGTACAATACTACCCGTTAAGCAAACCAGCAGAGATTACGATAGGGCCTTTACAGACTAAGCATTCTTTTCTGCTAGCTGCATCGGCTCCGACTAATCTACTTGGTAGAGATTTACTGTGCAAGATGGGATGTGTCATATATTGTACTCCTGAAGGTGTATTCTTAGATATACCTGAGAATCACGCTCAGGAAGTGCAGGATATGTTAGACACCCCACAAAAGTTAATGACGCATACTGCTGTTACAGATAAGTGTCCGTCCAAGGTAGAGGAAATGATTTCCCAGATACCGGAATCACTTTGGACCAAGGATGGACAAGACACTGGATTGATGGCAAATGTAGCTCCTGTAGTAGTTCAAGTAAAAGATGGTAGGACAGCTCCAAAAATCCCGCAGTATCCTCTGAAGCCGGAGGTGGAGTTAGGAGTTTACCCAGTAATAGAGCGCTTGCTACAACAGGGCATTCTGGTTAGAACGTCCAGCACTGCCAATAGTCCCATCTTCCCTGTTAAAAAGAGTGGGGGGAGTGGTTACAGGCTAGTGCAGGATCTAAGGGGGATCAACAAAACAGTTGAGAGCCAATTCCCCGTAGTGCCAAATCCAGCTGTCATCCTTATGCAGATCCCTCCCACTGCCAAATTTTTCACTGCAATTGACCTCTGCTCCGCCTTCTTCTCGGTACCTCTTCACCCTGACAGCCAATATATATTAGCATTTACATATAGAGGAGTACAGTACACCTGGACTCGTTTACCACAAGGTTTCATCGACAGCCCAAGTATTTTCTCGCAGGCTTTGCATGATTGTTTACAATCCTTTCAACCTGAGAGTGGATCAATATTAATACAGTATGTAGACGACTTACCGCTGTGTTCTGATTCACTCGAATCGTCCTTGAGAGATACGAGACAGCTTCTGTTTCATCTTTCTGATACAGGACACAAGGTTTCAAAGGACAAGTTGCAATTATGCCAGACCAAGGTAAAATATTTGGGGCATTGTTTGACACAAGGACTGAGACACCTCACCACTGATAGAGTACAGGCAATTCATGACATGACCCTGCAACAGACTCAGCAACAGATTTGCACGTTCCTAGGAATGTGTGGGTACTGTCGTAACTGGCCCTACCTTTGCAGGAGATGGTCTCATCAAACAAACCAGATCGGATCTCGCACACAGATGAGTCTGAACTGGCGTTTGAGAGGCTCAAGCAGTGCCTAACGCAGGCACCAGCATTAGGTATGCCAGATTATGGGAAACCCTTTGAACTGTACGGTACGGAAAATGCTGGATGTGTGGCAGGTGTCTTAACCCAGAAGCACGGTGATGCCAGCAGGCCGGTAGCCTACTACAGCGCTCAGCTAGACACGGTAGCGCGATCCCTCCCCACATGCTTGCGAAGTGTTGCAGCAATAGCATTGCTAGTGAGTAAAAGCGAAGATGTAGTGCTAGGACACAACCTCACAATCCATACACCTCATGCAGTGTCAGCCTTATTAAATTCTGCACAAACCAGACACGTCTCATCCGCACGGTTTACAAGGTGGGAGTTAGCACTAATGGCCCCTGTAAACATCACCATAAAGAGATGCAGTGCACTAAATCCAGCAACGTATCTCCCAGGTGTGCCTGGACAGGCACAAAGGGTGGGGGATGAGAGTGATGGTGAAGGAGGATTTAGTACAGACACTGACTCACATGATTGTATGGAATATTTGACCCAAAATTTCACGGTAAGGCCTGACATCAGTGACAATCCACTGGAAGGTGTAGATTTTACTTTCTACACTGACGGTAGTTGTCACAGACAGACGGATTTGGGAGACTTGTGTACTGGATACGCAGTCGTAGATGACAAAGGTACCATAGAAGCGGAACCCCTGGGCCCACCTCCCACCTCACTCAGCACAAGTTGCTGAGCTGGTCGCCCTAACCAGAGCGTGTGAATTGGCTAAAGGTAAATCAGCCAATATCTACACAGATTCTAGGTACGCCTTTGGAGAAGTTCATGATTTCGGGGCCCTATGGCGCCTTAGAAATTTCATGACGGCAGCTGGCACACCCGTGGCACATGCAACACACATCAAAAGACTTTTAGCAGCAATACAAGAACCTGACAGAGTGGCTGTTATCAAGTGTAAAGCCCACACGTACAGCCAAGACCCAGTGTCACTTGGTAACAGCCGAGCAGACGAAGCTGCTAAATCAGCAGCCAGTACCCCCATGCAGACAGACACCACACAACTGATGGTATTTAATACTGTAAGCACACAGAAATTGTGTGAAATGCAAAATTTGTGTTCACCACAAGAAAAGGCAGTCTGGAGGTCAAAAGGATATGGCCAGGAGTCCTCAGGACTCTGGACAGATGGACAGGGTAAGCCAGTGGCACCCAGAGCATACCTCCCAAATCTAGCGGAAGCGGCACATGGGCTGACTCATCTAGGCAAAGAAGGAATGTGTAAGTTGGTAAGAGCTTATTGGTGCGCGCCAGGATTTTCTTCCCATGCGCGTAAAAGAGCGATAACATGTCTCACCTGCTTGAGGAAGAATATCGGAAAGACAATACCAACAGAACCATCCCATATCCCTCCTACAAATGGTCCTTTCCAGGTAATACAAATTGATTTCATACAATTACCACCTTGTAGAAACTTAAAGTATGTATTGGTTTGTATTGATGTGTTTTCAAATTGGGTAGAAGCGTTCCCCGCTGCCACAAATACCACTGTTTACTGCAAAGAAAATTGTGTAGGAATTTGTGTGCAGGTATGGTATCCCTAGAATAATTGAAAGTGCTAGGGGGTACCCATTTTACAGGTGACGTCTTTCAAGCAATGTGTAAGTTAATGGGAATTAATAGTAAGCTGCATACTCCGTATCGCCCCCAGGCGAGTGCGAAAGTGGAAAGAGTAAACAGCACTATTAAGAACAAGTTGAGCAAAGTGATGGCTGAAACAGGATTGTTGTGGCCGGAAGCTTTGCCAATTGTATTGTACAGCATCAGAACCACTCCCAGGTCCCCTCTTAATCTGTCTCCCTTTGAGATTCTGTTTGGTCGACAACCTCATGTAATGATTGACCCCCAGGATGATTTGAAATGTAACAATGAAGTAACTGTAAAGTATCTGGTTAAGATGAGTAAGCAGTTAAGGAATCAAAATGACAACTTAAAGCTAGTGATTCCTGATCTGCCAGACAGTAATTGTCATGACATTGAACCTGGGTATTATGTAATGATTCGCAATTTTCTACGCTCAGGTTGCCTTATTGACAGATGGGAAGGACCATATCAAGTCTTATTGACCAGCACGACAGCGTTAAAGGTTGCCGAGAGAGAGACTTGGGTCCATTCGTCTCACTGTAAGAAGGTCGCTGACCCAGAGAGGTCCCATGACAAAGAACAGACAGTAGAGGAAATTGTATCGTTAGAGTGTCTGTTTCAGGAAGGTTGAGACGGCACCTGAGCACTGAAAACAATAAGATCGGAGGCAGTTGTCGAGCCAGATTTCTTTTTCCCTTTTGTTATTTTTTTCCAGCTCCCATCTCCCTCCTATTCTTCTTCCCCCTCTTCTCCTTTTCCTCCTCTAAGATGGACTTACCCCAAGAGACTGTGTTCCGGATTTTCCTGTTGACCCTGTTGTTGACCAGAGCAGTATGTTTCGGTGAGAGTACCAGAGAGGCCAAAGAGGGATCTGGAATGGGATCTGATGATCAGGATGGAGGCGTAGAATTTCCAGAACAACACGATCACCGAGCAAAGGCGAGTATCAGAAAACGATCTGGTAGCCATGACATTAGTAGACATTGTGAAGGATTGTTAGCTGAAGAGAACTGCATCTGTAGAAATTGTAAAAATATAGTTGAGGACGATTGCATCAAGGAATGTCAGTCCAGTTTTAATATCAACATGGACCGGCATCCATTGAGTGACTATCACTCATTGGTGGGTAAAGTGTTAAATCAGACAGACTGTTGGGTATGCTCACAAGTACCTCAAGGCCATAGGAAGTCAGGACTAGTGCCATATCCTTTAACGGTAGATGAGGTACTTGAATTAAAGGGTAGGAGACCGGTGGACAAGAGATTTAATATTTCTAGTCCTCCTAGTTTAAAGCTCCATCAATACCATGTAGATAGGTCCCTAATATGTTTTAACATTTCCAATCCCCGAAAGCCGGGAAATTGGGAAGTGTCATGGAACAACCAAACTATGACATTCTCACACAGAGCCGACAAAATGCCCCTAGACTCAGAACTTATACGCCAAATAGCCGACAGTGGAAAATATTTCCGGTATAGGTACACTCTAGGAAGTAGGATCATGTGAGTTGGAGAAGTATCACCAGGATACTGTGCACATATCGTACAACCGGATACGTGTACTAGACAGATGGGAGAATTAGGGATAGGACTGTTTTCATGGAAGGTTTGTAATATGGTTATGTCATTTTCCATCCCATATGTTCTCCCCGATGATGCATATTTCATATGTGGGAGGAAGGCGTATAAGTGGCTTGCCCCAAACTCAGAGGGATTGTGTTACGTTGGAAAAGTACTGCCTGAAGTAATGACCATTGCCCATAACAAAATGAAAGACATTCACCGCAGTGCCCAAGCTCCTTACACTCACACTCATTACGAACACATCGTTAAAAGACACCTTGTAGATAGGACAGAGCATGCTGCCTCTGATCTGATCCATGAATCCACCGGGATTCAATTCCTACTCGCGTTAGATATCACCCGTACCGCCAGAGGAGTTATAAATTATAGGTATATATCTGCGCTAGCGAACCTGTTAGACAATATCACTGAGATGTATGATGACACCTTCAGGTATACTGGGAGAGAGCTACAAGCCTACAAAACAGAGCTGGTTCAGCATAGGATGATTCTCAATTACCTCACAGCAGTGACAGGCGGGTATTGTGTCACCCAAGCAACTCAGTATGGCGTGAAATGTTGTACATATATCACTAACAGCACTGAGGACCCAACCGAGGTTATAGATCGAAAAATGGATGATATATTGCAATTAAAGTGGGAGTTTCGAAGGAGGCACAATCTTACTCTCGCTGCTGTGGGTAATGAACTGACCGGCTGGGTGTCATGGTTGAACCCACAAAATTGGTTCTCTGGTTTAGGAGAATGGGCCCAAGGCATTATCATGGATGTAGGGAAATTTCTCTTGTGTATTCTGGGAGTCGTCATATTGATTGGTCTGATATTTAGATGCGTTCGGACTTTAACGAAGTGTAAACGTAGTACCAGAGTGGTGAGTCTGAGGAGCGAGGACACTGTAATAACAACAACTAATTTAATTTATGATCCGTCAATAGAGACAATGTTGTGATGAAAATGTGATTCCACGGTCCGTTTCTTTCACCCGTTTCTCCTTTGTTTTCCTCCAAGGTACAAGGACATCCACTTGGAAGAAGAATTTGACAACCTCTTTTATACAGACCATTGATGAACTGTGTCACAGACACCCAAATACTTTTAGTGACTAACTATCTACTGGAAACCCAATACTTTAGAGACTGTAATTTTATGGACACTGGAAAAGCTTTTGCTCACCACTTACAGCAAAAGTACCGCGAGACACCAGACAACACGTACATCAGACAAGACCTCAACAAGACCCCAATCGGCGACTGACTACTAAAACTCACATAGTTATATGACTGCATTTATAACGATTGTTTCTTATCTTCATCTCTACAACTTCCAGGTAGTATTCCACATAGTCGACAGGTGATTTTCACATATTAGCATCCACATACTCTCCCCCTTCATGTATCATCAACTTATGTGCACCCCATTTGTTGTAACCAAAAGCCGAAAAGAGCTCGGTAGAGTTTGACAGCCCATCCACAGACCCTTAATACGGGATAAGAAGGATTCAAAATGTATACTTCGCAATACCTCGAAGCTTGATTTAGAACACGTACGGCACGATGATACATGATCCCTCAGACATGGATTTCATACACACATGCTTTCACGATCACATTAGGTCATATCTTTCCCACCTTCTCCTCTCCTCCCTCTACCCAATCATAAAAAGGTATTTCATGATGACATATATTTTTCTGTTTGAATTGTTTAGAAAGTGGCAGTTATTGTTGACTGCCAAAGGGTGGACTGTCAAAGTCGAAAAATATCGTGCTTCACATTGCCATATACTAACCCCATGCACATGCCCGCTGCTCGTGCATTCAGTCTGCCGTACGTGCACATGTCCGCAAATTGCGTACACTCGCTCCGGCGATTATGCGCGGTATATGCGTATTTACGGTAGAGTTTATGAGCTTGTAGCGGGCGACTCGTTTATAACATAGTTAACTAAAATAGTGCGTTTTGTAGATAATATTCCCTTTAATAATGTCTGCAAGTATGTTTAATGTAAATGGTTTGTGGACATGGGAATTCCTCTTTGCATGATACGAAGGGTCTGACAAAGGTTGAACAGTGGTGTCTAGTACCTAACTGAAGAGTATTTTATTAGAAACATTCCGGTGTTGGTTAGGAAGAGATTAATCGCTCCTGCGTATAGTTATGTCTATAAGAAGTTTATGGACATTTACTGTATTTGCAGTTCATTATCCATGCGGCGGGAATCCTGTGGATACCTCCCACCTGAGCAGTTTGAAATAGTCACAGCCCACCTGTTCAAATCCACCTATGACCTTTTGTTATAATGCAGAGAGACATTCCTGTGTCCAATGAACAATGAGATTGTAGGGCCCTTTGTAGTGTACTGTATGTTGTGTATATAAAGGCCACTGTCCCCTGACCGGCCAGTACTCTCTCTCATCAACAATTATCAGTCGGATAATTGGAGGACTGGATCCGGTTGCGCTAGCGAGTGTTCCCCCGTATGGTATGTTTCTCTGTGGCCACTTTGTTACCCGTTTAATGTAAGCCATTCATACTTATTCTATGTATTTGTGTTTGCATTCGTTCGCTATTGTGTATCTTACTGTTTAGTTATTCTGTTTAGGTATTAATGTTAGGTCTGTAGTGTATAAGCTGTAATCTGTATTCTTTTCCCTTTTACTTACTAAAAATCATCTGGTAAGGTGTTGGAACCTTAACAAGAGTTTGTGTGATTTACCATATAAGTGCTAAGGGTTTCAGAGCATCTCAATTGCTCAAACAGCTTGCATACTCACAAAGGTTCAGAGTTACACCATTATAGTACCACGGTATTAAGGTTTACAGTATAAACATATTCTGTGTATAAAGTTTATAAAGGTTACTGTCTGTGTGTACGCTCGCTGTGTGTATTCCGTACACCCAGCGCAGCGTGTGTACGTAACTTGCGTGCCACGTGTGAGGTCTTTGTACGCAAATAGCGTACAAAGTGCGTAGCACGTGCACGAGGTTTAGCGGCCATTACGGCTTCACGGTATTAGTAAATAGCTTGTGTTAAAAGATAAATATTTAGCTTTATCAGATGTGCCACCGAAACTCCACCCCCGGCCCGCCCCTGCTCCACCCCCGTCCCGCCTCCGGTCCACCTCCTCCCCACATCACAGCCCTCCCCTGCCCCCCTGCTGAGCCGACCTGGCTGCTCTCTCCCGCAGAGAGCAGCCAGAATGTCGGCAAGTATGGTGCACATGTACAAAAATGTTGGTACTGTATACTGGGAGAGGTTCCTTACTGAGGTCAGCTAGGAGGGGATCAGTCTGTGTGGTAGTCACATTCAGCGTAGGCAGCCTCAAGACTTTTTGTGACCATTAGCTCTGGTTCACCTGCAGCTGGCTGAGAGAGGTCAGTGTGTGTAGCTCTACCTGGAGGGTCCGCGAATCGCGGCAAAATGCCGCGAGTAGGCGGAGCCTAATGTCGCGAGTGGGCGGAGCTACACTGGTAAGCCACAATTAGCAATAAAATTGATTTGGTCCATCAGGAGGTTGTTTCTGGGTACTCAGAACCCCCCCTGGGTGCGCCACTGCTGCCGGAACTATATTCCACGATGTGTAGCCCAAAGGCTACAATGGACTACCGCAGTCAGTAGATCGCATTCCCGATATTGATACATCAGGCAGGCTGCGGGCAAAAATGGAGGGATCGCAGCAGGTATCGGAGAGTCAGCCCCATTGTGTTTATAACCTTCTCCTTTATTGCCTGAACCCACCCAGAATGCACTTGTGGTGTCATCAGGTGTCACATACATAAAGTGCAATTTAATTCCTCACCTCTTTTTATAAATGGAATGTCAGTGCACAAACCTGATTTGTCATTTTTTGCTTGGTTGCATAAATTCTGGGCCGCAGCTCTGTATATCTGGCTGATAATTTTGTGCTTTTGGAGTCTATATAAAGCGTAAAAGTAATAATAGGGTGACCTCATTCTCTGCCCTATAATGTTCTAAGGTCTCCGGGGACCTTTAGCAATTCCGAAATCAAATAGAATGAACTAACCGTACAATGACTATGAATATTATCACAAATTCCCGGCCACTAAAAAGCCAGGCGGAGGAAGCGCAGAACTCAATCATCTGTCAATCTCCAAGATTATTTCTGATCATGTAATAAAACCGGCTCTTATATTCATTCTCCTGTTTCCTTTTCATTTCTTTCATTATCTGTTTGACGGCGATAATGTTCTGTAGCATTATTTTGGAATCAGAACTGAAACCGCAGAGGATCCTGTGTATCTAATACTGTATGTAAGTGTTTGTTGCTTCGTACAAAATTGCAACTCGTTTTCGTAAAACTTTAAATTCCCCGATAACATGGGCTGTAATCATTTCCTTTATAAACACTGTACTGCGCGGACTCGGAGAGAGATGTACAAAAACGTTATTTCAGCGACTACGATGCTCAAAGTGGGCGGACCAGGCCTTGTACGTTTATATACAGATGGAGCCACGATCATTTCGGCTTCTCTGCTGCAGCTAGGCGCACCAAGGCTTATTAGCATAAGCCTTTCATCTATTGTTCTCAGCTGCAATACAATACAGAGAGAACACTACATCAGGGGATTAAGGGCGTCATTCTGACCCGTTCGCTCGCTGCGTTTTAACGCAGCAGAGCGAACGGGTCCCTGCTGCGCATGCGCCGGCGCCGTAGTGCGCCGGGCGCATGGCAGACGGCCAAAGGCCGTAGCAGGAATGCGATCGCCTCTGCCTGATTGACAGGCAGAGGCGATCGCTGGGCGGGAGTTGGCGGAACGGCGGCGTTTGGCCACCGTTTCGTGGGTTTGGTCCGGCCAACGCAGGCGTGGCCGGACCGAACGGGGGACGGGCCACAGCGGCTGCGTGACATCACACGCAGCCGCTGCGGGCCGGGGAGAGATGAGTAGCTCCCGGCCAGCACGCTAAAGCTGCGCTGGCCGGGAGCTACTCTTGTAGTGCAAAGGCATCGCCGCTGTGCGATGCCTGTGCACTTCTGCGAGGGGGGGCCGCAATGACATGCGGGGCGGACTAGCCCTGTGCTGGGCGTACCCCCGCATGTCAGGGAAGATGATCGTAGCTGTGCTAAATTTAGCACAGCTACGATCAACTCGGAATCACCCCTAAGTCATTACAGCAGGGGATTAAGTCTGACAGCACTGGCTCAATTACTCCTATTAAACGGATAGATGAGCAGGGCTCCATCTGTACAGACATTGGCGGCTGCAGAGGTGGGGTCCTAAATTCAAGTAGGGGAGCCACAACAACTGCCACCCCAAGAGGATCAACCGCAAAACTAGCCTGATCCATTGACCCCTATGTGATAAAGATTAGGCTGTCTATCTTTCTTACTGTAGGGGAGATTTATCAAAGCTTGGAGAGATCAAATGGAGAGAGACAAAGTACAAACCTAGCGATCGCCTCTGCCTGATTGACAGGCAGAGGCGGTCGCTGGGCGGGAGGGGGCGGCACTGCGGCCGCCGTTTAGTGGGCGTGGTCCGGTCAACGCAGGCGTGGCCGGACCGTGCGTGGGGCGGGCCGCAGCGACTGCGTGACGTCACACACAGCTGCTGCGACCCAGGCAGCGACGAGTAGCTCCCGGCCAGCACGCAAAAGCTGATGCTTTTGCACTTTTGCAGGGGGGGCCGGACTGACATGCGGGGCACACTCGCGCACGCAGGGGGGGTTTCCGAGTACCCAGAAACCCCCCCTGATCGGCAAAATTATTTTCAGAGACTGAGACAGCTGTGTCTCCGTCTCACGACAAACCGCGAACGCGTACGCGATAACAGCTGCTGCAGGGAGCTCTTGTTGGCAGAGCCCGCCATAGAGCAGCGATGTCAGATGTCCCGCCGCCCGCGGCCCACCCGAGATGCAAGCCGCCCAAATGGGCTCAGGCACTGCAGCCGCAGTGCTCTTCTGCTGCCCGGCCCGCGAGCTGCTGCTGGCTACTGTATGGTGATGCGGTCACGCACGCTACATCACCTGCCAGCTCGCCTGCCCGCCCAGGCCTGCTTCATTCGTTGTGCTCTGCTGCTGGGAGGGAATGCTGCGTCCTGCTCCTCACTGCTGTGATCCTGAGAGGGAAACGTGAGCTGTATATAGAGGATGGAGCCAGTGTTTTTTTTATTATTTGATTGCAGTGGGGGCCAGTTTTGGGATAAATGCTGTGTGTATGTGTTTACAATGTGTGTAACTGCTATGTGCATGGGCACAGTGTGTGGCATTACTATGGGGGGGGGTGAAATACAATGTGTGGAATTGCTCTGTGGGCACAGAGTGTGGCATTACTATGGGGGACAGTGTGCGGTGTATTTACTGTGGGTAACAGTGGTGTAATAATTACTATTACTATGTTTTATTGCTGTGGGGTAAATGTATTTGTTTTATTTCTATTGATATTTGTTATTAATTAATTATATATTTATATTATATTTGATTTTTTTTTTAAAACAGACAGTGTGCCTTGGAAATTTTAAAATGTTTAGTGTGCCACAAGTTTAAAACTTTTGAAAATCACTGTTCAGAGGACCTGACTTCCTGACTTCTCTCAGCCAGGCTCTGGTACAGTATATGTGAGTACAGTATGTGTGTGGTGTGTTTTGTGTGTGTGTATGTGTGTGTATGTGTGAGAGAGAGCGAAACATACAAAGCAGATATATTTTTTTAATACACACACATTATAATATATATATATATATATATATATATATATATATATATACACACACACACACACACACACACACATATATATATAATCTATTGTATACCCCTACGGAACCCCCCCCCCCCCCCAGTAAATCCTGCGTTTGCCCCTGCGGACTAGCCCTGTGCTGGGCGTCCCCCCGCACGTCAGTGTGCCTGATCGTAGCCCTGAAAAAATTTACAGGGCTACAATCGGGTCTGAATTAGTCCCTATGTGTTCTAAAACTCGATGGAAATTGTTGCAGGCCCTTTTGTGTAATGTCTGGACGCTGTGGGACAACGATACACCTCAGGAGACGGCATCTGTAGCCTGATATCTCGTCAGCTGGTATTTGGCCATTGGCAGAACCACTCACAGACCACCGATGATTAACCAGCACGAGCCAGGTATTGGAAGAAACATCTTAGTGACTGTTAATGACATCTCGTTATGGCTTCATACTATTAATAGTGCGCGACCCCTAAGTTGCGGCAGCAGGGAGTTAGTTGCTCTGCGGAATGAATTGCACAGGACTGGAAGATTCCGTACAGCCACGTTGTCTGAGCATGGAGTGTCATCTCCTGTGTGTATCCTTGTGTGGAGACGTGTAGTGCTAGCTGTCACATATTGTAGCATGTCACTCATAGGGGGTAATTCAGAGTTGATCGCAGCAGCAAATTTGTTAGCAGTTGGGTAAAACCATGTGCACTGCAGGTGGGGCAGATGTAACATGTGCAGAGAGAGTTAGATTTGGGTGGGTTATAGTGTTTCTGTGCAGGGTAAATACTAGCTTTATTTTTACTGCTTTATTTTAATTATACTGCTTTATTTTTACACTGCAATTTAGATTTCAGTTTGAACACACCCCACCCAAATCTAACTCTCTCTGCACATGTTACATCTGCCCCACCTGCAGTGCACATGGTTTTGCCCAACTGCTAACAAATTTACTGCTGCGATCAACTCTGAATTACCCCCATAAGCCTTTGAGTTGCGATGAATATGTTTGGCGTGTCCGTGGTCTGTAAAGGGGCAGGACGCGCCACATTTCTGCTACCTAATATATACGATCCACATACGTGTGCTGTCTTATGGGGTGACAGCCTCCAATCCCATGACATTATTTCACAGCTGCTTAATAGGAACACTCCTTTTATGAGAGACCGTGCACTTATTTTCTGCCTTTAAAGGGCTGCTATCCTTGGCACAGCCAACTACCGTATATTGTGCCAAGCATCCCCCCCCCACACTGTCTAATGCGTGTGTGAGGTTCTCGCTTCCCCTGGTACCCCCACTTGTGCCAGTTTAAGACACAGCCAGGTCTGTATCTGGGGGGCGGGGGGTCCTCAGAGGCCCCAAATTTGAGTAGAAGCAAGCAGATCGGTCATTAAAAAGTTACGGTAATACTTTGAGTTTGAGGCACTCAAATGTGGACAACTCGCATCAATTTTCAAATAAAGTCTGATCCGTATAAAGTCTGCGGGCCATACATCTACAGCTCCGAATCCACGTCCTGCCTATCCAAACCGCCGGTCGGTGATCTGATTCGCCGATTGGTGGCATCCTATACTTTCAATGTTAATTTGGAGAGTCAAAAATCGGTACAAAGCCCTTGGTACAGACCACAAAAAAAGGTACTGTACCTGACAAATAGGTACGGTTGGAGGGTATGCAGAGGGGTGTCGGTGGCATGGTTCAGTCAGAGGGGCAGATCCAGTAGGGGGTGCCCCTCCCCCACATCACCCAGGGAGAGAGGACTGACTGCTGCAGCAGCTTCCTCTCTCCCCAGCACAGCACACAATTGCTTCAGTCTCATCTTTCTCCCTGACCAAAATGCTGGTACACGTTCGGGGGGGAACTTACATGGGCCCCTGCCAGGCCTCCAACAGGCCTGTGCCGTGAGTAAAGAGTACCCGCTCTCCCCCCTTCCTCCCCTTTTGGCAGCCCTAGCCATTGGTGTATCTATAATGGTTGTGCAGTGCATATGGGCGCCTGGGTCCAGGGGGGCCCACAATGCACACCTTGTACCCAAATAAATTGTGCTTTCTTCTCCCAAGTCCCATGTCGGCCGGTGCTGCAAACAAAAGTCACCTGGAAAATGGCACGGCGGCCATTTTCCTTGAGATTTCTGCATGAGCAGTAGACAAGTCTCCAAGAACATGGCGGAGGCACCATGTGACCTGCACATGTGCAGTAGACTCAGGTACAAAGCAAGACTCTACTGTGCTGCCAGAGAGGAGGGGATCCCGCGCACACACTTGGAGAGAGATAGTGGAAAGAGATAAACTACCAACCAAACATCTGTCGTTTTTCAAATCCAACCTGTAACATGACAGTTAGGAGCTGATTGGCTGATACTTTATCTCTCTCCACTTTATTTCTCTTGATACATATGCCCCTAAATGTTTAGATGGAGAAAACCTAAAAACAATTCCTGCTGTACACAAACTGTAAAGTTGTTCCTTTGACGTGATACATTGCACAATGGCTTCCCTTCTACTGGGGTTAGGTAGCCGCTATTTAATAAACGGAATGTCGGCTCTTCTTGCCAGACACCGGATGAAATGACCTTCCATCATATTACACGTCGCTGACACTGTGGCAGAGCATGCATTATTAATCATATACAAATCTGCGTCCAGGGATCATTGAGGATAGAAATGTGGTAAACACAGAGTGAGCGTTTCCTGCCTATAAACCTGTCCGGCTTTATTGTCGCATCACAAATCATTCCACAGCCCTGCTCCACTTACGCAATGATAATTGTCTATTTAACACCTATAAACCTACAAATATCAAATATTATGGGTCTATACTCGATAAATCTCCAGGATCCGCTCGCCTTTTACAACCTTTACTTCCAGTCTCAACTCTCTTAACGTTACCTGTCTGCGCACAGGCAGCGGCTCACCGGCCCACCGCAATATGTACTATCCTACTCCAAGTTACTCGGCACCGTGGCATAACCTGACCTGTGTTAAAGTACTTGCCCTATGGCACAGAGTTTGTTAGATGCTCATGGAACTCAGTGATTTCTATAAACCTCATATAGTCTGAGGATTGTCCGTAAACTTAAACCATAACAACTTAATACTTAACTATAATAAATAAAGACACGGAGACTTGAATTTGGCAGAAAATGTTAGCTATTTATTTAAATGAACCATTAACTGATGAATAATTAAACTAAAGTATGGTGGCCAGAAAGAACGGCTAAAACAACCCTATCCCATGAACAAAAAACCTATCTTATAAAAACTGACGTAAACCTTCCAACAAACAATATGTATCCGCTCAACCTCCATCTTGACTACCCACCCGTGAAGGTGATGAGGCTGCCCCCATGAAGGCGGTCCAGCAGATGTAATACCAGTCAACAAAGGAGAGCGCACCTAAAAATCCAACCACCTAACGACCTCCAATCAACTCCTTTAACACAACCAAAGTTAACTTGCCGTTCTTTCCCGCCATAACATAAAACCGTGACAACCCAGACCACGGACATAGCCAACGCACACAACACAAGAAAACAAACACAACCAGTAGGGAGGGAGGGTGGGACGATTACAGCAGAAGAGGCTGACCCAGCCCCTTTACCAGGCTTAAAAACCATTTCCACCTACCCCCAACGTTCACTCCTATTGGCTAACAATAAACTCCCATAATGCCTTACCGTCCAGCCCCCCAGACTAGCTGAGGTTTAACCCACTCCTCTCCTATTCTGTCAATTCGTTCTCCTAAACCTCATATAGTCTGAGGATTGTCCGCAAACTTAAACCATAACAACTTAATACTTAACTATAATAAATAAAGACACGGAGACTTTGTTAGGTTCCTGGTGCTCAGAACAAGGGAGATGTTATGAAGCGAGTCCAGAGCACCAGGACGTAATGCTGGGAAAGGGGAATGGAAAGGGAATAGCCCCTGGCGCCCTATCTCCGTTGTCTCACCCGTGCTGTCAGTACACTCTTGCGAGACTATGGTTGCTTGAGCCCATGGCAGCCGTGTTTGAAGGGCGGATTACGTCTGCCCAACTTCGATGCCCCCTCAGGTCTTAATGAGAGACAAAGAGTGAACCGAGACAGGGGGATAACAAGGGGCCCTCTGACTAAACAACAAGGCCAGGGGCTACTAACAAACCTAAAACCAAAGTATGTGCGGCTTGCCGCCAAAGGAAAAGAACAACAAAGGAAATGCTGACCACACGCCGACACAATACTTGTGTACCGGCGGTGACAGCATAAGCAGAACCCTCTGCAAAACACCAGTGACAGAAATAATAAGGGAATACAGCGGCCTAAGCCAACGGACGCGGCCGTGCCGCTACTCACGGAACCGGTACGAATACAGGCAAACGGACAGGAACTCCCAATGCTGCTGACACAGACTCTCAGAACTGGAGGACAGGCAGAATCCCAAACGACAGACCGGTGGACACCAAGAAGCCAGAAACTTGCACAGGCAAAGGTACTGGACCTCAGGACAGGAACGCCTCACGGCAGGACACAGGATCAGACATAGGAATCGACACAGGGACTGACACAGGAATCGACACAGGAAGCTCAGGAACTAGCAGGAACCAAGCTCAGAACTCAAGCAGACTGAAAACCCAGGAATATCACCAGCGTCTGCGAACTGCAATCAGCCAGCATATAACAGAGAGGCCTAATTAATAATCCCATGCAGCTGCCTTGTTGCATGATTCCAAACTGACCAGATGCAATTAGCAGCCAGGTGAGGCTGAACACAAGGGAACAAGCTGCAATTACACAGACTCACCAGCGGCAGCAGACAAGAGTATTCTAAAACAGAGCAACAGGAAATCCTGGCATGCAAGACAACTTTATAACATAAAATAGGAATGAACCACTACCCGTGGTTCATAACAGTATCCCCTCCTTAAGGGTGAGCTCCGAGCACCCCATGACACCCACGGGGAACATAAACAGAAGTATAACATGAAATACAGAACAAAACTGCAAAACAGGAATGAGCCACAGCCGTGGCTCATAACAGACTTGAATTTGGCAGAAAATGTTAGCTATTTATTTAAATGAACCATTAACTGATGAATAATTAAACTAAAGTATGGTGGCCAGAAAGAACGGCTAAAACAACCCTATCCCATGAACAAAAACATATCTTATAAAAAACTGACGTAAACCTTCCAACAAACAATAGGTATCCGCTCAACCTCCATCTTGACTACCCACCCGTGAAGGTGATGAGGCTGCCCCCGTGAAGGTGGTCCAGCAGATGTAATACCAGTCAACAAAGGAGAGCGCACCTAAAAAAAACAACCACCAAACGACCTCCAATCAACTCCTTTAACACAACCAAAGTTAACTTGCCGTTCTTTCCCGCCAACAGCGAAGTTCTGCCCAACAGCAACTACGCTCCGCCACCATACCCCTAACCCAAAGAACCAACCACCGAAAACAGATCCTCAAGGAAAATACCTAGTCCCTGCCTAGTCACATGAACCCCATCCGTTCTAAACAAGAAGAAGAACCAAAACTTGATCTGCTGGTGCCACACCACAGCACCGCCAAGAGCCACCACAAACTTAGCAACTACGGAATTGACCTTCCGCCGAGAGGCATCGATCGCCCTACAGTCCGCAACTCCACGCCAACACAACCGCGGCACTATACAGGACCAGACAAGTCGACAGCCCGGCCAAGCATCCGCAATCGCCTGTAAGTTATGAACAATGGCCAATCTAAGATTCACTGTCGTTGCCACCTAAGTGTATCACCAACAATCTGGGCAGCCCAAAACGCTTAGCCTGCTCCAAAAGGGTAACCTTCAGATCCTGCCACAACATCCCCCTAACTCCTATCCACCTCACGTTATCCGACCCAACAAAGCCAGGAGCCCCCTCCGAAGCCACCAACTCGGCTGCCCAAAAAACATAGGAGTGACCAATCACCCAAACACTAAACTCATCCTCTCGCCAACCTATAAGGGAAAAAGACAGACAACAATCGTGAATATACAAAGGAAAGCAAAAAACCCCAGACCAGAACAAGAACCAACTACAAGAACGAGGATCTGCCAAAAAGAAAAATTGAATAGAGGACTATGAAATTTCCTCTCGGACAAGCTTCAGGCCAATCGAAGCAACAAAAAGAAACAGAAGGAAAACTTAAAATAAGAAAAAGGGGAATTGGGGGGGGGGGGGGGGGTATGGGGTCACACAGAATAACTCGGCTGGAGGTGAAACGTAAAAACCTGCTGAGGAACTTGTAATTAGAAGTCAATTAGCCGAATTGAATGAATGAAGCCGAATCAGTTCGTCAGTTCAGGCAAAAAATCGCAAAGCACTCCAGACCCCCCACTGCCAGCAGTGGCGAGTAACTAGCCATCCGAGTAGGGAGGACAGGGGAGACAATCAATACAAACGAACAAACTGCACCGAAACGTAGAAACAGTAAACTAACAAAATGTTAGTAGAACAAACAACTCGCTCATGCAACAACGGGCCGAATGTAACGCTTATAAGCCGCCGACTTCCAACGGCCCAAAGCCTTAATTTCGTCCACTGCTCGCCCTGTAGCTGCTGCGGAAGTGGTGGCCCCAATTCTAAATGAATGCGAACCAAAATCCCGAGGGGAGAGGCCCAAACTGGACAGGCAGCGCCGCATCATCCAAGTAAATTGGTATTTCGTCAATGGCAACCCATCATAGTACAGAAGCCAAGACCCTTCTAACAAGGGCCTGACCTCCGCATTCCGATTAGCCAATGCCACCGGACAACAAGCCCCATTACCTGAAGGTGCCAAAGTGATCCAATGACCTCTACCCATCTGATCAGTTTTGGAGCGGCGCAGCCTGCACAGCACAGACCCTACACCCACGACAACATCCGCGCGCTGCATAATGACATCTGACTTTTTAGAAGCCGCAACCAACTCAGAGACCCTAAACGCTCCATGGAAAGCCATGGAAAAAGCCGCCCCCATGAGAGAAGAAAGCAGGGCCGGCGCTACCATTAGGCAGCTTTAGGCAAAAAAGACAACCTTATTTTACTACAGTCACGGTTTGCACAGGCTTGCTGGCTGAGACTGCAGACATGTCACAGTCTGACATGTCTGGTGCAGCCAGCAGCAGTGCCCGACACCCGCCCCCCTTCCTCTCTGCACTGTGGTTGCTCCGTTCCCCGGGACCCACCCACCTACCTACCTACTATAGTATGCCCTTCTGCCCCTCCCGAGGCCCCGCCCCTCTTCTCGAGGCCCCGCCTCTTCCTACTCCTGGAGTCATGCTCTGTCTGTGTGGGCTTATACTGCCCTGCTTCTCAGTGTGCAGTGCAGTATGAGTGAGAGAAAATGCAGAACCCTTCAAGCAGTAGGTGGGTGTTTTTTAGTGTTATCTGGGGGTTGGGGTGTATATTAATATTATCTGGGGAAGTGGGTATAGTAGTTACTGTATATGTGGGGTGGGATAATGTCATATTAAGATATACTGTATTTAAGATACTTGCGCATGGTGTAAAAAGTTATGTGTGCTTGGAGCAGGGGCAGGTGTCTGTAGTAATGTTTTGTGGGGTCTCAGTAAAGGGATGTATTGTTTAATATGTAGATACAGAGCACTTGGGACTTCATAAATTTTATATATATATATATATATATATATATATTGGGAGGAAGCAGCACAGAGGAGCAGTGATACAGGTGACGGGATGGGGAAGCAGCACAGAGGAGCTGGAATACAGGTGACGGGATGGGGGGGAAGCAGCACAGAGGAGCTGGGATACAGTTGGCGGGATGGGGGGGAAGCAGCACAGAGGAGCTGGGATACAGGTGACGGGATGGGGGGAAGCAGCACACAGGAGCTGGGATACAGGTGACGGGATGGAGGGGAAGCAGCACAGAGGAGCTGGGATACAGGTGACGGGATGGGGGAAGCAGCACAGAGGAGCTGGGATACAGGTGACTGGATGGGGGGGGAAGCGGCACAGAGGAGCTGGGATACAGGTGACGGGATGGGGGGAAGCAGCACAGAGGAGCTGGGATACAGGTGGCGGGATGGGGGGAAGCAGCACAGAGGAGCTGGGATACAGGTGACGGGATGGGGGGAAGCAGCACACAGGAGCTGGGATACAGGTGACGGGATGGGGGGGGAAGCGGCACAGAGGAGCTGGGATACAGGTGGCGGGATGGGGGAAGCAGCACACAGGAGCTGGGATACAGGTGACGGGATGGGGGAAGCAGCACAGAGGAGCTGGGATACAGGTGACGGGATGGGGGGAAACAGCACACAGGAGCTGGGATACAGGTGACGGGATGGGGGAAGCAGCACAGAGGAGCTAGGATACAGGTGATGGGATGGATGGAAGCAGCACACAGGAGCTGGGATACAGGTGGCGGGATGGGGGAAGCAGCACACAGGAGCTGGGATACAGGTGGCGGGATGGGGGAAGCAGCACACAGGAGCTGGGATACAGGTGACGGGATGGGGGGAAGCAGCACAGAGGAGCTGGGATACAGGTGGCGGGATGGGGGAAGCAGCACACAGGAGCTGGGATACAGGTGGCGGGATGGGGGAAGCAGCACACAGGAGCTGGGATACAGGTGGCGGGATGGGGGAAGCAGCACACAGGAGCTGGGATACAGGTGACGGGATGGGGGGAAGCAGCACAGAGGAGCTGGGATACAGGTGAAGGGATGGAGGGGAAGCAGCACAGAGGAGCTGGGATACAGGTGGCGGGATGGGGGAAGCAGCACACAGGAGCTGGGATACAGGTGACGGGATGGATGGAAGCAGCACAGAGGAGCTGGGATACAGGTGGCGGGATGGGGGAAGCAGCACTGAGGAGCTGGGATACAGGTGACGGGATGGGGGAAGCAGCACAGAGGAGCTGGGATACAGGTGGCGGGATGGGGGAAGCAGCACAGAGGAGCTGGGATACAGGTGATGGGATGGGGGGAAGCGGCACAGAGGAGCTGGGATACAGGTGACGGGATGGGGGGTAGCGGCACAGAGGAGCTGGGATACAGGTGATGGGATGCAGGGAAGCAGCACAGAGGAGCTGTGGGATACAGGTGACGGGATGAATGGAAGCAGCACAGAGGAGCTGGGATACAGGTGACGGGATGGGGGGTAGCGGCACAGAGGAGCTGGGTGTCAAAGTCAGAAAAATGTCTCTATGCACGTTGCCATATTTGCACCGCACACTGGTCCGTGCTGCGCATGCGTACGCTCTCCCGTGAAGGCGCATACCCGCAATAGCGTGCACTCGCAGGCGCGGTATGCGTATTTACGGTAGAGTTTATGTAGTCGTAGCGTGCGACTCATTCGTTACATATTTTCACAATTAATGTAGTTTATAGATCATGGTCCCTTTGATAGTTTCTGAAAGTTTGGTTAATATAGAAGGTCCCTGAGCTAAGGAATCCCTCTTTGTATCGTACGAAGGGTCTAACAGGAATCATACAGCAGTGTTTGGTACCCATCGGAAGAGTATTTAATTAGCAATATTCCGGTGTTGGTTTGGAGCGTATTAATCGCTCGTGCGAATAGTTATGGACATAAGAAGTTTATGTCCATCTCTATTATTTACTCATACTCAGGTATGCGGCGGGAAACCTAGTTCCCCACCCACCTGAGCTGTTTGAAATCGTCACAGCCCACCTGTATGAATCAACCTATGACCTTTTGTTATGATGCAGGGCCGAATTCCGACGTCCAATGGACAATGGGATTGTAGGGACTGTAAGATTGCATTGTGTGTGGGGCATAAATAGGCAGGCCGACCACATCCAGCTCTCACTCTTCAACGGTTCTCATTGCTGAAAATCGGGTGCTGGATGTCCAGGCGCATGCGATCGTTTACCCTTGTGCGTAAGTTTCTCTCCGTTATCATTGTCTTTCTGTGAGCCAATTTCTCTCATCTCTCTCCGTCTCCCTCTCTCTCTTTCCCTTCTCTCTCTCTCTCGTATCTCCCCTAGACTAGTATTGTATTGTATTAGATAGTATTGTTTAGTTCTGTGGTTAGGAAGTCTCTGTTATATTGTAGTGTATCATTTGTACTGTTATCCCCTTTTTTTACAAGTATACTAGATATAATACAGTTAATAGGCTTTGGAACCTAAACCAGTATCTGTGTATTTTCTATAGTGTTAAGTGTTCACTTGAGCGTCGGTGACGCTCAAGCAGCTTTGTAGTTAGTCAGGTTACACAAGGTTGCACTTACACCCTGTATTCACATTAAGGTATTCTGTGTATTTCTTTGGTATAAGGTTTAGACATAAAGGTATAGCGTTGTGAGCGTCTGCGCCGCTGGTGATCTCCTCGTGGTCTCGAGCGTCCGCTACGCCATAGCGAATCATTACTCTAGTCATAGCCAATAACGTGTCCTGTGATCGCTGGGCCGTGAGCGAACGTGACGCTTGAGCGTCTCGCCTACGGCTGAGCGATCGTTACGCAACTAGCGTACCATTACGGTACTTCTTAAGTAAACAGCGTACAGTGTTCTTAGCTTCATAAAGGGTTGTTTATACGACAAGGGAATTTAGCATTGTCAATTGGGGACTCGTCCTATCCTTCTCATATCTGCACTAGGTAGATCAGCAGACATTATCCATCAGCAAAGGGCGGGATCATATTCCTTGCAGTGCTGATTGGATAAGCGTCTGCTTCGCTTAGATAAAGAGTGCTGAAGGAATCCGGGAACCGGAAGTAAGAACAAAACGCTTGTGTCTTTTAAAACTGTTTTATTTTTCTTCTGTCTTGCGTATACACGCACGCATACATTTATCTGTATTTCTTTTTCAAATTTCGTATATCACTATTCTTGTTTGCCAAGTTTTATAGTTGATAGAAAGTGCAAAAAGAGATTTGCTGTTATTTCATAGTAGAGGTAATAGTTAAAGTATAGACCAACACACGGCTTGTCTGGGAGATAAGACAGTCAGTGTGGTGTGCGGTAGATGATCAGGGATCATCTACATTGATAAAGGTAGAAATTGTGTTACGGTGGATCTTTGTTTTGCGTACACGTGTCCCTAACAAAAGACTTGCGTACGCAATCCAAACGGCAGACGCACGCAGCGTACATTACGCAACGTAGCGTCTGGTTACGCAACGTAGCTCAAGTCACGAAAAGTTGAATTAGCGCAAAGCGATAATTAGCGCAAAGGCGATAAGTAACGCACAGCGGTAAATAACGCAAATCTATTTTTGGAAAATCTGAAATTTAGTTTAACAGATCCTGCTCCTAATTAGTAACACTGTTGGACTGAAGACAATTTCTGCGCAGAAATAGATATAGAAACAAAAGTGTATATGTGTTGAGTGAGTGTGGTTTTGTATTACATAAATTTATATAACTTAAGAGGTTGAACCAAAAGGAAAGTCGGGTACTCGTCAAGGGACACACGTGTAAGTGACATATACGGTGGCTAGGGAGGCATCCCTGGTTAAATAATATTTGAGCATTAGAGTATAGCGGACCATAAGGTAACAGACCAGGAGGTCATAAGGTAACAGACCAGGAGGTCATTAACAGACGGTAACAGACCAGGAGGTCATAAGGTAACAGGTAAAATAGACAAAGAGGTCCGCTATAAAAGTCCAGTGGCACAACGCCTGGGGTGTTGGTGCAGAACCCATATAGGCCATAAGCTCTTGCTGAAGGAATCGCGGCCGGAAACATCGATTCCATTGATCTTTCAGTACATGACAAGTAGTGCTTATGTACTGAACGATTGGACCGCACGTAATTGTGTGCAGTAGTTAGTAATCTGACCTAATACCATTAGAGTAAAGTGGTCACAAACGCTATCTGTACATTCTGACGTGATTTGGGTAATTTTTTATTTTTGGAAGGGAAGTTCGCTGGTCACTCAGGAACTATCCAACAACCGATACTTGCTGGGGAACGCGCCCCAGTAAATAAAGGTTCACAGGGGCCCTGGGTTGGGTACAGCAGCTCTGGTTACAGTGATTGCAGTACTGGCCAACGTGGGCGAGAAGTAAGTGGGGTACTTGGCAAACCGCCACCGCCGGCCTGCCCAGGACATCTTGGTTTGTTTGTAAGGGTTCGCTGAAAACCTTGAGATAAAGATCCAAGGAGGAATAAGTAACACCTGCAGAATTATGGGGGCCAGTTGTTCAGGTAGGGGGCGATCAACCTCGGTTCGGGTTGATTCAGAGAACCGACCCGTTGGGTCGGCAAGGTACATCATGGGTGAAAAATACGGAAGTCACACAGAATCTTTATGTGATGAATGGGAGAGAATGACTGTACAAGACAGGGACAAATTCCCAAGAATAGGTAGCTTCAGTCCAGACGTGTTACAAAATTTAAGGAGGAGGATATGTCTCATTGAACCAACAAAGAGACGAAGTAAACATTATGATTATTTGCAGTTATGGCAACAGGAAGGTGAATTACAAAGAGATTCAATTGACTTTTCTGAATCTTATCTTGAGAGGGGAGACATGGCATCAGGGAGGATTATGGTTGCGGAGAAAAGCACAAGGTTGAACAATAAAAACGCTCTTAGCAACTGTAGTATAGATTATAAGAATAAGTGTAATAACTGTAACAATGATTATTGTAATACTGTTGAATGTACAACTATTAACCTGTGCAAGTTGCACCCCATGTCAAACCTCCCTCAGGAATACAAACAAGAAAGTGAGCCCAGAACGATGTCAGCACCTCTTCCAGCAACCATCACAAAAGCCATCCAGGTGGACGCGACCAAATTGGTAAAGGCAATAATCGAACCCCCTAACGGAGGGTCAGGTGAGGTCGTATCCACAGGTACGTACAATGTTTCATATCACGCACAAACAGATGTACCCCATATTGTAAGACCAACACAAGATGATGTAACTGAGCTCGATCTGGCCAGGGTGATCTCAGTCCCCAATGGGAAGACTGACGATCAGGGAATCATTCCCGTCAAGGACAGTGCAATGCGCTGTCTCTTGTCCCGGACCGAATTGAGATCAATTATGTCTGAATTTCCTGATCCTAGGAAAAATCTAGCCAAATGTCAAAGGTTTATTAAAGAACTAGGAAACGCCACAGAACCCACCAACAAAGAATGGCGGACAGTGCTGAGGGCATGTTTGCCCTCCAGTGTTGACCCTGAAAAGTTCATTGCTGATTGTAAATTAAACATGGAGGTACCTTGTATGGAAGAACACAATCAGGAATGTATTAGGCAGATTAACCGACAGTTAGGAATATATTTCCCAGCTGCTGTCAAGTGGAATGAAATTTTCTCCATAAGGCAAAACGAAAAGGAAAATGTTTCTAATTATTTCAATCGAGCACTGCAAATAATGGCTAGAAACACTGGGATCGCAGACATCAAGACAAATGCACAACATAAAGGAATAGCGGTTAAGGTATTAATGAATGGTTTAAAGGATGAATTAAAAACAAAGGTACAGACCACCAACCCAAACTGGAGAGAGATCTCGGTGGCCGCACTAAGAGAGGCCGTCATTAATCATGATCAGAATATCACCAGGTACAGAGAGTCACTAAGAGATAAGTTAATGGCAGCAAATATACAGGCCCAAACCACAAGACCACCCCAACAAAAGCCACACACCCCTGCGAGAAATCCAGATATGGAAATCTGTTACAATTGTCATAAAAAGGGACACATTGCAAGAGATTGTAGATCAAGAGAAAGACAACACCATAATCATAAAATCCAAGAAATCAGGGAAGTACAGGGGAAACGATTGATGATGATGAGCATCCGAGCGTTTGAGGAGGCATCAAATCAACCAAAACCTCAGGTCATTGACACGTGGAGGAAGCCCAGGATTTGTTATCATTGTAGGAGAGAAGGGCATTATGCTAGCAACTGTAACAGCCTACATAAAGTTAGACCCCCTAGACCAAGAAATGAGCAAAATTACAATACACACCATTATAATCAGGGATCACATAGTCAGGAAAGGTGATCATTAGGACTGATGGTAAGCCTGAGGTAACGGTTAATGAAGTGGGAGGTCATTCACTGAAGACACAGGAATGACCAGGTGAAAAGTTGTAAATGTATTTGTGAAAAATGTTTTTTTTCTCTCTCTCTCTCTATCCCCATCTCTGACTAGTATTGGTAAGAATTCACACATTACATATCCACTTGGTCCTTGCAGAAGTCTACCAAACCCCAGCATGACCTCCGCCACAATGTATTTCTGGCCAGATACAGACAGTGGAGTAATGCAGGTGCTGGTGGGGAGGGACTGCTCAAGGAGACCAGTAGACACATAGATATGACAGCCTAATAAGTACAATGTTTTTCTAATGCTAACAAGGTTGGCTCAATGTTGACAATGTTTAAAAAATGTTTTGTTTCTCTTTTCTTATTGATGGTTATTGCCGAGTTAGGTAATGTATATATGCACATGAATTGTTCTCTATCTTTTTTTTTTCTTTTTGTGCTTTCTCTCTCTTCTCACTCATGTTTCCATGGTTTAAAGATGGTATGTCACCCCTCAGTTGGACCAATGGTAATGCCAGATTTTTGCTCCTTACAGAAAGATCGTCGGTTGGGAAGGAATATTGCATCACCAGAATGTTCGTTTGGAAGACTGAGAGACAGCACCTTTGAGAAGACAGCAGAACAAGAAGAACAACAAGACGAGAGAACTTATTATCGTAACAAGTTCTCTCCCCCTCAAACTGTTTTCTTATACCCCCTTTACAAATTTCTTCTTTTCTCCTCCTGTAAGATGGACTCGCCCCAAGAGACTGTGATATGGATTTTCCCGTTAACCAGGATGTTGACCAGAGCAGTCTGTTTCGGTGAGAGTACCAGTGAGGTCGAGAAAGGATCCAGAAAGGTTCTAATGACTGAGACGGAGGTGTAAATTTCCAATAGCAACCCAATCACCAAGCAAAGGCGAGTACCGGGCACGATCTAACAACCATGTTATCTGTAAACATTTTCTTTGAAGGATTGTTAGCTGAAGAAAATTGTATCTGTAGGCTCTGTGATAATCTGGTTGAAGATGGATGCATAAAGAAATGCCAATCTAGTTTTAATATCCATATAGACCGGCATCCATTGAGTGACTATCACTCCTTAGTGGGTAATGTGTTAAACCAAACAGATTGTTGGGTATGCTCTCAAGTACCTCAGGGTCATAGCAAATCAGGGCTAGTACCATTTCCTTTAACGTTAGGGGAGGTACTTGAGCTAAGTGGTGGGAGACCGGTGGACCGGAGGTTTAATATCTCCAGCCCTCCTAGTTTGAAGCTCCACCAATACCATGTGGATAGGTCCCTCTTATGTTTCAATATCTCCAATCCCAGAAAACCGGGAAATTGGGAAGTGTCATGGAGCAACCTTACCATGACCTTTTCACACAGAGCAGATAGAATGCCTACAGATACAGAGCTCGTACGCCACATAGCCAGTAGAGGAAAATCTTTTCCGTATCGATATACCTTAGGAAATAGGATTACTAGAGTTGGAGAGGTATCACCAGGATACTGTGCACATATCGTACAAACTGATACGTGCATTAAGCAGATGGAAGAATTAGGGTCAGGAAATTTCACCTGGAAGGTTTGTAACATGGTCATGTCTTTCTCCGTCCCATATGATCTCCCCGATGATGCATATTTCATATGCGGGAGAAAGGCGTACAAGTGGCTTGCCCCAAACTCTGAAGGATTGTGTTATATTGGAAAAGTATTGCCTGAAGTGATGACTGTTACACATGACAAAATGAAGGACATACACCGTGGTGCCCAAGCTCCTTATACTCACACTCATTACGAGCACCGAGTTAAAAGACAACTGTCAGAAAGGTTAGAGCATCCGGCCTCCGATCTTATCCATGAATCCACCGGGATTCAGGTTCTGGTAGCGTTAGATTTCACTCGTACCGCTCAGGGAGTGATGAATTATAGATACATTTCCGCACTCGCCAATTTGTTAGATAATATCACTGAAATGTATGATGACACGTTTAGATACACTGGAAGAGAACTTCAAGCTTATAAAACAGAACTAGTTCAGCATAGGATGGTTCTTAATTATCTTACAGCAGTAACAGGCGGATATTGTGTTACATTAGCAACACAGTACGGCATAAAGTGTTGCACGTATATCACAAATAGCACCGAGGATCCGGTAGAGGTCATAGACCAAAAGATGGATGATATTCTCCAATTGAAGTGGGAATTTCGTCGAAAACACAATCTCACCCTTGCTGCTGTAGGTAATGAGCTGACTGGTTGGGTGTCATGGTTGAACCCGCGAAATTGGTTCTCCGGTTTGGGAGACTGGGCTCAAGGAGTCATAATGGATGTTGGAAAGTTACTACTATGTATCTTGGGTGTCGTTATATCGATTGGATTGATATTTAGATGCGGGCAGGCTTTAATGAGGTGCAAACAAAGTACAAAAGTGATGAGCTTGAGGAGTGAGGAAACCGTAATTAACCTGGATTTGATTTATGACCCAATGATAGAAACCAGGATGTGATGAAAATGCGATTATACGGTCCGTTTCTTTCACCTGTTTTTCTGCTTTTCTCCAAGATACAAAGACCCCCTTGGACGAGGAAGCTGACGAGACGAGATGTATACAGACAACGGATTGACCAAAGAAGAAGATTTGACAACTTTAAATATGGACACTTGATGAACTTTGCCATGGATCCCCAGTTTCCCTAGTACTTTTAAACTCACGCTAGCCCAACATTTTTTTGTAAATCTGATGGCTCAGACAAAGCTATTTGCTCATGCCCAAGGAGCAATACAGCGCAAAGAAGACGACTCTCAACAGATACCGAACACAACTTCGACGACAGATGTACATTTCCCTGACATAGAATATCATTGCATTTTCCATAAGTGTTCTTTATCTTCATCTCTACAACCCTCAGGTAATGACACACATAGACGATAGGGAATACAGGCACAGATATCAGCAACCACATACCTCCCCCATTCATGTATCATCAACTAAAATGTGCTCCCCATTTTGTTCAAAATCCGAAAAGAGCTCGGTAAAGTTTGACAGCCCATCCACAGACCTGTACCACAGGATAAGAAGGAATTCAAATGTATACTTCGCAATACCTCGAAGCTTGATTTACCACACGTACGGCACGATGATACATGACCCTCCAAACATGGATTCATACACACATGCTTCTGCTATCTCACTAGGTCATACCCTCTTCACACCTTCTCCTCTCTCCTCCCTTACCCAACCATGGAAATCAATTAACCCCTGACTTGCATTTTTCTCCTTAAATGTTTTGTGGCAGTTATTATTGACTGCCAAAGGGTGGACTGTCAAAGTCAGAAAAATGTCTCTATGCACGTTGCCATATTTGCACCGCACACTGGTCCGTGCTGCGCATGCGTACGCTCTCCCGTGAAGGCGCATACCCGCAATAGCGTGCACTCGCAGGCGCGGTATGCGTATTTACGGTAGAGTTTATGTAGTCGTAGCGTGCGACTCATTCGTTACATATTTTCACAATTAATGTAGTTTATAGATCATGGTCCCTTTGATAGTTTCTGAAAGTTTGGTTAATATAGAAGGTCCCTGAGCTAAGGAATCCCTCTTTGTATCGTACGAAGGGTCTAACAGGAATCATACAGCAGTGTTTGATACCCATCGGAAGAGTATTTAATTAGCAATATTCCGGTGTTGGTTTGGAGCGTATTAATCGCTCGTGCGAATAGTTATGGACATAAGAAGTTTATGTCCATCTCTATTATTTACTCATACTCAGGTATGCGGCGGGAAACCTAGTTCCCCACCCACCTGAGCTGTTTGAAATCGTCACAGCCCACCTGTATGAATCAACCTATGACCTTTTGTTATGATGCAGGGCCGAATTCCGACGTCCAATGGACAATGGGATTGTAGGGACTGTAAGATTGCATTGTGTGTGGGGCATAAATAGGCAGGCCGACCACATCCAGCTCTCACTCTTCAACGGTTCTCATTGCTGAAAATCGGGTGCTGGATGTCCAGGCGCATGCGATCGTTTACCCTTGTGCGTAAGTTTCTCTCCGTTATCATTGTCTTTCTGTGAGCCAATTTCTCTCATCTCTCTCCGTCTCCCTCTCTCTCTTTCCCTTCTCTCTCTCTCTCGTATCTCCCCTAGACTAGTATTGTATTGTATTAGATAGTATTGTTTAGTTCTGTGGTTAGGAAGTCTCTGTTATATTGTAGTGTATCATTTGTACTGTTATCCCCTTTTTTTACAAGTATACTAGATATAATACAGTTAATAGGCTTTGGAACCTAAACCAGTATCTGTGTATTTTCTATAGTGTTAAGTGTTCACTTGAGCGTCGGTGACGCTCAAGCAGCTTTGTAGTTAGTCAGGTTACACAAGGTTGCACTTACACCCTGTATTCACATTAAGGTATTCTGTGTATTTCTTTGGTATAAGGTTTAGACATAAAGGTATAGCGTTGTGAGCGTCTGCGCCGCTGGTGATCTCCTCGTGGTCTCGAGCGTCCGCTACGCCATAGCGAATCATTACTCTAGTCATAGCCAATAACGTGTCCTGTGATCGCTGGGCCGTGAGCGAACGTGACGCTTGAGCGTCTCGCCTACGGCTGAGCGATCGTTACGCAACTAGCGTACCATTACGGTACTTCTTAAGTAAACAGCGTACAGTGTTCTTAGCTTCATAAAGGGTTGTTTATACGACAAGGGAATTTAGCATTGTCAATGGGATACAGGTGATGGGATGGATGGAAGCAGCACAGAGGAGCTGGGATACAGGTGACGGGATGGATGGAAGCAGCACAGAGGAGCTGGGATACAGGTGACGGGATGGGGGGTAGTGGCACAGAGGAGCTGGGATACAGGTGATGGGATGCAGGGAATCAGCACCGAGGAGCTGGGATACAGGTGATGGGATGGAGGGGAAGCAGCACAGAGGAGCTGGGATACAGGTGACGGGATGGGGGAAGCAGCACAGAGGAGCTGGGATACAGGTGGCGGGATGGGGGAAGCAGCACACAGGAGCTGGGATACAGGTGATGGGATGGAGGGGAAGCAGCACAGAGGAGCTGGGATACAGGTGGCGGGATGGGGGAAGCAGCACAGAGGAGCTGGGATACAGGTGGCGGGATGGGGGAAGCAGCACACAGGAGCTGGGATACAGGTGACGGGATGGGGGAAGCAGCACAGAGGAGCTGGGATACAGGTGGCGGGATGGGGGAAGCAGCACAGAGGAGCTGGGATACAGGTGGCGGGATGGGGGAAGCAGCACAGAGGAGCTGGGATACAGGTGATGGGATGCAGGGAAGCAGCACAGAGGAGCTGGGATACAGGTGACGGGATGGGGGGTAGTGGCACAGAGGAGCTGGGATACAGGTGACGGGATGGGGGAAGCAGCACTGAGGAGCTGGGATACAGGTGGCGGGATGGGGGAAGCAGCACTGAGGAGCTGGGATACAGGTGACGGGATGGGGGAAGCAGCACAGAAAAGCTGGGATACAGGTGACGGGATGGGGGGTAGCGGCACAGAGGAGCTGGGATACAGGTGATGGGATGCAGGGAAGCAGCACAGAGGAGCTGGGATACAGGTGACGGGATGAGGGGAAGCAGCACTGAGGAGCTGGGATACAGGTGACGGGATGGGGGAAGCAGCACTGAGGAGCTGGGATACAGGTGACGGGATGGGGGAAGCAGCACTGAGGAGCTGGGATACAGGTGGCGGGATGGGGGAAGCAGCACAGAGGAGCTGGGATACAGGTGACGGGATGGGGGAAGCAGCACAGAGGAGCTGGGATACAGGTGATGGGATGCAGGGAAGCAGCACAGAGGAGCTGTGGGATACAGGTGACGGGATGAATGGAAGCAGCACAGAGGAGCTGGGATACAGGTGACGGGATGGGGGAAGCAGCACTGAGGAGCTGGGATACAGGTGACAGGATGGATGGAAGCAGCACAGAGGAGCTGGGATACAGGTGACGGGATGGGGGGAAGCAACACAGAGGAGCTGGGATACAGGTGAAGGGATGGAGGGGAAGCAGCACAGAGGAGCTGGGATACAGGTGACGGGATGGGGGGAAGCAGCACAGAGGAGCTGGGATACAGGTGAAGGGATGGAGGGGAAGCAGCACAGAGGAGCTGGGATACAGGTGGCGGGATGGGGGAAGCAGCACACAGGAGCTGGGATACAGGTGACGGGATGGGGGGAAGCAGCACAGAGGAGCTGGGATACAGGTGACGAGATGGGGGGAAGCAGCACAGAGGAGCTGGGATACAGGTGACGGGATGGGGGGTAGCGGCACAGAGGAGCTGGGATACAGGTGACGGGATGGGGGAAGCAGCACTGAGGAGCTGGGATACAGGTGACGGGATGGGGGAAGCAGCACTGAGGAGCTGGGATACAGGTGACGGGATGGGGGAAGCAGCACTGAGGAGCTGGGATACAGGTGACGGGATGGGGGAAGCAGCACACAGGAGCTGGGATACAGGTGACGGGATGGAGGGGAAGCAGCACAGAGGAGCTGGGATACAGGTGACGAGATGGGGGGAAGCAGCACAGAGGAGCTGGGATACAGGTGACGGGATGGGGGGTAGCGGCACAGAGGAGCTGGGATACAGGTGACGGGATGGGGGAAGCAGCACTGAGGAGCTGGGATACAGGTGACGGGATGGGGGAAGCAGCACTGAGGAGCTGGGATACAGGTGGCGGGATGAGGGAAGCAGCACACAGGAGCTGGGATACAGGTGGCGGGATGAGGGAAGCAGCACACAGGAGCTGGGATACAGGTGACGGGATGGAGGGGAAGCAGCACAGAGGAGCTGGGATACAGGTGACGAGATGGGGGGAAGCAGCACAGAGGAGCTGGGATACAGGTGACGGGATGGGGGAAGCAGCACAGAGGAGCTGGGATACAGGTGGCGGGATGGGGGAAGCAGCACAGAGGAGCTGGGATACAGGTGGCGGGATGAGGGAAGCAGCACACAGGAGCTGGGATACAGGTGACGGGATGGAGGGGAAGCAGCACAGAGGAGCTGGGATACAGGTGACGAGATGGGGGGAAGCAGCACAGAGGAGCTGGGATACAGGTGACGGGATGGGGGGTAGCGGCACAGAGGAGCTGGGATACAGGTGACGGGATGGGGGAAGCAGCACTGAGGAGCTGGGATACAGGTGACGGGATGGGGGAAGCAGCACTGAGGAGCTGGGATACAGGTGACGGGATAGGGGAAGCAGCACTGAGGAGCTGGGATACAGGTGACGGGATGGGGGAAGCAGCACTGAGGAGCTGGGATACAGGTGGCGGGATGGGGGAAGCAGTACTGAGGAGCTGGGATACAGGTGACGGGATGGGGGAAGCAGCACAGAGGAGCTGGGATACAGGTGACGGGATGGGGGAAGCAGCACAGAGGAGCTGGGATACAGGTGATGGGATGCAGGGAATCAGCACCGAGGAGCTGGGATACAGGTGATGGGATGGAGGGGAAGCAGCACAGAGGAGCTGGGATACAGGTGGCGGGATGAGGGAAGCAGCACACAGGAGCTGGGATACAGGTGGCGGGATGAGGGAAGCAGCACAGAGGAGCTGGGATACAGGTGACGGGATGGGGGGAAGCAGCACAGAGGAGCTGGGATACAGGTGGCGGGATGGGGAAGCAGCACAGAGGAGCTGGGATACAGGTGATGGGATGGAGGGGAAGCAGCACAGAGGAGCTGGGATACAGGTGGCGGGATGGGGGAAGTAGCACAGAGGAGCTGGGATACAGGTGGCGGGATGGGGGAAGCAGCACAGAGGAGCTGGGATACAGGTGACGGGATGGGGGGTAGCGGCACAGAGGAGCTGGGATACAGGTGATGGGATGCAGGGAATCAGCACCGAGGAGCTGGGATACAGGTGATGGGATGGAGGGGAAGCAGCACAGAGGAGCTGGGATACAGGTGGCGGGATGAGGGAAGCAGCACACAGGAGCTGGGATACAGGTGGCGGGATGAGGGAAGCAGCACAGAGGAGCTGGGATACAGGTGACGGGATGGGGGGGAAGCAGCACAGAGGAGCTGGGATACAGGTGGCGGGATGGGGAAGCAGCACAGAGGAGCTGGGATACAGGTGGCGGGATGGGGAAGCAGCACAGAGGAGCTGGGATACAGGTGATGGGATGGAGGGGAAGCAGCACAGAGGAGCTGGGATACAGGTGGCGGGATGGGGGAAGCAGCACAGAGGAGCTGGGATACAGGTGGCGGGATGGGGGAAGCAGCACTGAGGAGCTGGGATACAGGTGACGGGATGGGGGAAGCAGCACTGAGGAGCTGGGATACAGGTGATGGGATGGAGGGGAAGCAGCACAGAGGAGCTGGGATACAGGTGGCGGGATGGGGGAAGCAGCACAGAGGAGCTGGGATACAGGTGATGGGATGGGGGGAAGCGGCACAGAGGAGCTGGGATACAGGTGACAGGATGAATGGAAGCAGCACAGAGGAGCTGGGATACAGGTGACGGGATGAATGGAAGCAGCACTGAGGAGCTGGGATACAGGTGACAGGATGGATGGAAGCAGCACAGAGGAGCTGGGATACAGGTGACGGGATGGGGGGAAGCAGCACAGAGGAGCTGGGATACAGGTGAAGGGATGGAGGGGAAGCAGCACAGAGGAGCTGGGATACAGGTGGCGGGATGGGGGAAGCAGCACACAGGAGCTGGGATACAGGTGACGGGATGGATGGAAGCAGCACAGAGGAGCTGGGATACAGGTGGCGGGATGGGGGAAGCAGCACTGAGGAGCTGGGATACAGGTGACGGGATGGGGGAAGCAGCACAGAGGAGCTGGGATACAGGTGGCGGGATGGGGGAAGCAGCACAGAGGAGCTGGGATACAGGTGACGGGATGGGGGGTAGCGGCACAGAGGAGCTGGGATACAGGTGACGGGATGGATGGAAGCAGCACACAGGAGCTGGGATACAGGTGATGGGATGCAGGGAATCAGCACTGAGGAGCTGGGATACAGGTGATGGGATGGAGGGGAAGCAGCACACAGGAGCTGGGATACAGGTGGCGGGATGGGGGAAGCAGCACAGAGGAGCTGGGATACAGGTGGCGGGATGAGGGAAGCAGCACACAGGAGCTGGGATACAGGTGGCGGGATGGGGGAAGCAGCACTGAGGAGCTGGGATACAGGTGACGGGATGGGGGAAGCAGCACTGAGGAGCTGGGATACAGGTGACGGGATGGGGGAAGCAGCACTGAGGAGCTGGGATACAGGTGACGGGATGGGGGAAGCAGCACTGAGGAGCTGGGATACAGGTGACGGGATGAGGGGAAGCAGCACAGAGGAGCTGGGATACAGGTGACGGGATGGGGGAAGCAGCACTGAGGAGCTGGGATACAGGTGACGGGATGAGGGGAAGCAGCACTGAGGAGCTGGGATACAGGTGACGGGATGGGGGGTAGCGGCACTGAGGAGCTGGGATACAGGTGATGGGATGGGGGGTAGCGGCACTGAGGAGCTGGGATACAGGTGATGGGATGCAGGGAATCAGCACCGAGGAGCTGGGATACAGGTGATGGGATGGAGGGGAAGCAGCACAGAGGAGCTGGGATACAGGTGGCGAGATGAGGGAAGCAGCACACAGGAGCTGGGATACAGGTGACGGGATGGGGGAAGCAGCACTGAGGAGCTGGGATACAGGTGACGGGATGAGGGGAAGCAGCACAGAGGAGCTGGGATACAGGTGACGGGATGGGGGAAGCAGCACTGAGGAGCTGGGATACAGGTGACGGGATAGGGGAAGCAGCACAGAGGAGCTGGGATACAGGTGACAGGAAGGGGGAAGCAGCACTGAGGAGCTGGGATACAGGTGACGGGATGAGGGGAAGCAGCACTGAGGAGCTGGGATACAGGTGACGGGATGGGGGAAGCAGCACTGAGGAGCTGGGATACAGGTGATGGGATGGGGGGTAGCGGCACTGAGGAGCTGGGATACAGGTGATGGGATGCAGGGAATCAGCACCGAGGAGCTGGGATACAGGTGATGGGATGGAGGGGAAGCAGCACAGAGGAGCTGGGATACAGGTGGCGAGATGAGGGAAGCAGCACACAGGAGCTGGGATACAGGTGACGGGATGGGGGAAGCAGCACTGAGGAGCTGGGATACAGGTGACGGGATGAGGGGAAGCAGCACAGAGGAGCTGGGATACAGGTGACGGGATGGGGGAAGCAGCACTGAGGAGCTGGGATACAGGTGACGGGATAGGGGAAGCAGCACTGAGGAGCTGGGATACAGGTGACGGGATGGGGGAAGCAGCACTGAGGAGCTGGGATACAGGTGACGGGATGGGGGGAAGTGGCACTGAGGAGCTGGGATACAGGTGATGGAATGAGGGAGAGGCGGCACAGAGGAGCCAGGACACAGTTGACGGGATGGGGTGATAGGCAAAAATTTTGCCTAGGGCACCTAGAAACCTTGCACCGGCCCTGCAGGGACGCATCGATAGGGCGCCGACTATCAGGAGGCACCGGCGCAGAGCGCACCCAATCTTTAAGCGCCTTTGTCAGCAGGAAACTCTTCGTAAAATCCGGAACACCCTTCAACTGTGAATAAAAGGATATTCCTGCGAGGTATCGAGACACCATTGCTCTCGACCTACCCGTCACGAAGAGTTGCAAAACGAAGTCCAGAAACAATCCCTGACCCCTCTCACCTCTAGGCTCTTGGTCACGGGAAAAGTCTTCCCATTCCTTCCAGGCCTGACGGTATCCCGTGAGAGTGGATGGAGCCAAAGATAGCTCGGCTAGCCCTTCCAATCCGCCATGATGACCTGCTAAACATAAGAAGGGCAGGGCAAACCTGCTGAATCAGCTTCCGGGGCCAATAGACGGAACCTATCCCACTGCTCCCTGGACAATGCATCGGTGATCCCATTATCAACCCCGGGGACGTGCTGAGCCCGAAACAGAATATTACATCGCATACAAGTCAGCACGAGTCGCGACAACACCCGGAGGACCCGCAGGGCCTTAGCCCTTTGGTTGTTAACCGCGTGCACGACCCCTAAATTATCGCAGCGAAAAAAAATACTGTTATCGCGAAGGCGCTCCACCCAAACCTCCAAGGCCACCATGATGAGAAAGAGCTCCAGCAACAACAGGTCGCTGGTCAGCCCCTCCTGCGACCAAGACTCGGGCCACGAAGTCGCGCACCAAGCCCCGTCGAGATAACAACCGAACCCCGCCGAGCCCGCCGCGTCCGTGAACAACTGCAGGTCGAAATTGTCAACGAGCGGGGCCATCCAGATCAGCACACCATTGAAGTCCGCCAGAAACGAAACCCACACAGCGAGGTCTCTCCTAATCTCAGCCGAGAAACGGACAAAATGGTGCGGCCTGGACACCCCAGCCGTGGACCGCTCCAACTTCCGACAAAAAACCCTGCCCATGGGAATCACCCGACAGGCAAAGTTCAACAGCCCGAGGAGGGATTGAGCCTCCGGCAACGTCACCTTGCGCCGCTCCAAGCACCGCGCTATGGACTCCTGTAGCCTCACAGCCTTGTCCCGAGGCAGCCGGCAAGCCCCTGCGACAGTATCAATCTCGATACCCAAAAAGGACAAACAGGAGAGAGGCCCCTCCGTTTTGTCCTCGGCCACAGGAACGCCAAAATGCCCCAACTAGGCACGCAGCGAAAACAATAGGAAACCGCAGCGAGGAGAATGCGCGGGCCCCTTACACAAATAGTCGTCAAGGTAATGCGCGATACCGCTACCTCCGCAAGAAAACTCCACACACCAATGTAAAAAGGTGGTGAACTTTTCGAAAAAGGCACACGAAACGGAACACCCCATAGGCAGACACTTGTCTACAAAGTATTCCTCCCCGAAGCGGAAACCCATGAATCGAAACAACTCCGGGTGCAAAGGGAGCAAGCGAAAGGTCGATTCAACATCAAGCTTAGCCATGAGGGCCGCAGCCCCGTACCATGCCCAGGGCATCCTCGAAAGACTGATAAACCACCGAACAACACTCCGGTGGAATTGCATCGTTAACCGAGGACCCCGATGGATAAGACAAATGCTGAATGAGCCAGAACTTACCCGGGGCCTTTTTGGGCACGACCCACACCGGGGAAATAATCAAATCCTCGATAGGCGGCAGCGCAAAGGGGCCCACCATTCTCCCCAGGTGAACCTCCTGCTCGACCTTTTCCCGAAGCACATCGGGGAAATCCCGAGCAGACTGCAGGTTCCTGGCGGCCCGAACTAAAACTTCCCCCTCCACCGGCAAACGAAAACCCGACGCAAAACCATCATGCAGAAATTTAGCGTCGTCTCTGTTTGGGTACCACCCCAACCATTTGAGCATGGCCCCCAAACGAACCGGGTACGGCGCCCTAACTAGCGGCAACCCCCCCAGCTGGTTTTCCGGCTGCCTTAGCTCCCGGCCGCCCCGCGCGAAAGCAAGTGGAAGCCGGGTGTGATCCATTACATCGCAAGCAAGGGGGCACGCGGAATTGTTGAATGCGAAGCACTGCCCCTTCGCCGGCGCCTGCTGCGCAGAACGGGCCGCGCTCCAAGGGCGGCGTGGCGCAGCCTCAAAGGCGGGCCGGGACTGATTCGCCACTGCGGTCTGAGCCACGGACCCCCCTTTCGCCACCATTTTCATATCCTGCGCCCGAGTGACCCGAAGCCATACCTCCACATCTTAGCACCCGAAGTCAGTGATGTGCAGGCAATCGTGCTTCTGACGGAACTGCTTGTCATAATGCAGCCACGTATCGTCCTTAGACTGACGCTGCATGTCATGCACGAGGTGAATGTACCTGATGACGTTGATGTGCTCATCAGGGCGATCCTCCAAGTAGCATGCCGCGAACACGCAGAAACCCGCCAACCAATTGTCATACGAGCGAAAGGCCTCCGCCCCAATACCGCCTTTCGCAAGCGCTTCCTTACCTTCCCTCTTGGTGTCCTCCGTCAATGTGAAAAGGTCGACATATTCCCCCCGCCTAATCTTCTTCCTGCAACTCTCACGCAACCCCCGCAACACCGCCGTGTAATCGCAGCGAACTACACCTGGCAAATTACGCCGCCTCCGGGAACTACTACCGCTCTTCCTAGACCGCTTATCCCGGTGCCGCGCCTCACGCCGCACTTACTTGCAAGCCCTCTTTTTAGCCTTCGTGGAGCTACTAGCTGCCGAGGAAGAAGAGGAAGAAGACCTACTGGACCTACTGCCGGAAGAGGAAGAAGAAGACCCACGAGACACAGTAACTGTATTGGTGTCCCACTCACCGGTCGGCCCGCTTCCTGAAGGCGAAACGTCCGCCACGACCGGCTCCTCTTCCCGATCACCACCCGCATCCGAATCTGAAAAAGAAAGGAAAACCGCCTTGGGTGCCGAAGCCCCCCCGGCGGGAATGAAAGCAGACGCCCCTGCGGGCGACAGGGCAGCGCCTCCCAGCAACGCAGCAGCGGGGCCCATAGCGCGACACGCCTGGAGAAACTGCGCCATGGCGGGGCCAGAAGCACCAGGGAGAACGGCCGCGTCGACCGAAGCGGGAGCCACGGACACGCCACCCGGGGACAAAGCCGACAAAAACAGCTCAAACGCCGCCGTAATTTCCGACATCGCTGCCGCCACGCAGAGGGATCCGGAGCCGCAGCCGCAGCCCCAACGGTCCCCCCGCTCCCGGGTCCGCAGCAGGGACGGCCCTCTCATCGCCGCCGCGCCAAGCCGGTCGGCCCCGACTGGAACCGGCGCCAGACGGCCTCCGCAGACTAGCAATCACCTGCGATGCGCCAGCCGCCCCCTCACTGCCCCGGCCCCCAATGGCCCTGCCCACCTGGGGAACCTGATGGCCACCGTTCCCAGATCGCACCTCCCCTCTCAGGCCCCGCACTGTAAGGATAGAAGAATCCGGGGAGCCCCGCCCGCTGGAGCGGGGAGAGCTCCCAGGAAGCACGAGCGCCAGCCGCGGGCGCGCGCACGCGAAACAGGAGCCGCCTGGAAGGGGCGGCCAGTGAATGAGCCACTGGCCGCAACCCTAAACACAACCCTCTCATCATCTGGGGACACCGGAGCGACTCTCAGTGGTGGAGGGCGCGGGGACCGTGCGCGTCCCCGAGCCGCCGCAGCCGGAGAGGGATTCCCGCCATCGGGCACCCCCGCTGGCTCTCCCCTCCGACCGCCCGATCTCGTCCTCCGCCGCCCAGCGCCCCGTCCCTCACCAGCCGCCGCTGCGCCGGGAGAATCCCCCGGCGCCCGCGGCTCAACCAGCGCGGGAGTGGACGCACGCACCGCCGCGCGCGCCCGCGGACGGACACCCGCAGCGGCGCCAGGAGACTGAGCTCCGGCCGTGACCGCAGCGCTCAGGCCCGGGGCCCGAGACGGAGAGGGGGGAGCAGCAGCATAATGTGCAGGGGCCCCAGCAGAGCGGCAGGTACGGGACACGGCGGCCAGCACGAAAAACCAGATGGCAATGGGCAACAGAAAGGGGGACACAAGGTGGGCACAATATAAAATGCACCCAGGCCAGGCAAGTGAGTAAAAGCAATAAGGGGCAGGCAGCACAAACACAGGAGAAAGGGGGGTGAAGAGCACTCACCCCTACCACGATTACAGCAGAAGAGGCTGACCCAGCCCCTTTACCATGCTTAAAAACCCTTTCCACCTACCCCCAACGTTCACTCCTATTGGCTAACAATAAACTCCCATAATGCCTTACCATCCTGCCCCCCAGACTAGCTGAGGTTTAACCCACTCCTCTCCTATTCTGTCAATTCGTTCTCCTTATCCTTATAATTTATTGTAGGGGGGCCATTATCCCATTTATATTTCAGAGGGTGCGATTTATTAAGTTGACGTTCAGAATGTCGACATCAGAATGTTGACATGTCTCACAATGACAGTGACTAACACAATGTCAGTGTCGAATGCAGGCTCACAATGACATGACTAACACAGGCTCACAATGACATCGACTAACACAGGCTCACAATGACAATGACTATCACAGGCTCACTATGACAGCGGCTAACATAGAATTACCAAGGTGATTAACACAGGCTCACAATGACTAACACAGACAATGACAGCGACTAACACAGGCTCACAATGACAGCGACTAAGACAGGCTCACAATGACAGCGACTAATATAGAGTTACCACAGTGACTAACACAGGCTCATACTGACAGCGACTAACACAGGCTCACTATGACAGCGACTAACACAGGCTCACTATGACAGCGACTAACACAGGCTCACTATGACAGCGACTAACACAGGCTCACAATGACAGCGAATAACAGACTCACAATGACAGCGAATAACAGGCTCACAATGGCAGTAACTAACACAGGCTCACAATGACAGCGGCTAACACAGGCTCACAATGACAGCAACTGACACAGGCTCACAATGACAGTGACTAACACAGACTCGCTATGACAGCGACTAGCACATACTCACTATGACAGTGACTAACACAGGCTCACAATGACAGCTATTAACACAGGCTCACTATGAAAGCGAATAACAGAGACTCACTATGACAGCGACTAAAACAGGCTCACTATGAGAGCGACTAACACAGGCTCACTATGACAGTGACTAACACAGGCTCACAATGACAGCGAATAACAGAATCACAATGACAATGACTAACATAGGCTCACAACAACCGCAACTGACACAGGCTCACAATGACAGTGACTAACACAGACTCGCTATGACAGCGACTAACACAGACTCACTATGACAATGACTAACACAGGCTCACAATGACAGCTATTAACACAGGCTCACTATGAAAGCGAATAACAGAGACTCACTATGACAGCGACTAAAACAGGCTCACTATGACAGCGACTAAAACAGGCTCACTATGACAGCGACTAACACAGGCTCACTATGACAGTGACTAACACTGGCTCACAATGACAGCGAATAACACAGAATCACAATGACTAACATAGGCTCACAACAACCGCAACTAACACAGGCTCACTATGGCAGGGACTAACAGGCTCACTATGACAGCGACTAACGCAGGCTCACAATGACAGCGAATAACAGACTCACAATGACAGTAGCTAACACAGGCTCACAATGACAGCAACTAACACAGGCTCACAATGACAGCGACTAACACAGGCTCACAATGACAGCAACTGACACAGGCTCACAATGACAGCGACTAACACAGGCTCGCTATCACAGCGACTAACACAGACTCGCTATCACAGCGACTAACACAGACTCACTATGACAGCGACTAACACAGGCTTACAATGATAGCGACTAACACAGGCTCACTATGACAGCTATTAACACAGGCTAACTATGAAAGCGAATAACACAGACTCACTATGACAGCGACTAAAACAGGCTCACTATGACAGCGACTAAAACAGGCTCACTATGACAGTGACTAACACAGGCTCACAATGACAGCGAATAACACAGGCTCACAATGGCAGTGACTAACATAGGCTCACAACAACCGCAACTAACACAGGCTCACTATGGCAGTGACTAACACAGGCTCACAATGACAGCTATTAACACAGGCTCACTATGAAAGCGAATAACAGAGACTCACTATGACAGCGACTAAAACAGGCTCACTATGACAGCGACTAACACAGGCTCACTATGACAGTGACTAACACAGGCTCACAATGACAGCGAATAACACAGAATCACAATGACAATGACTAACATAGGCTCACAACAGCCGCAACTAACACAGGCTCACTATGGCAGTGACTAACACAGGCTCACTATGACAGCGACTAACACAGGCTCACTATGACAGCGACTAACACAGGCTCACAATGACAGCGAATAACAGACTCACAATGACAGTAACTAACACAGGCTCACAATGACAGCAACTAACACAGGCTCACAATGACAGCGACTGACACAGGCTCACAATGACAGCAACTGACACAGGCTCACAATGACAGCGACTAACACAGACTCACTATGACAGCGATTAACACAGGCTCACAATGACAGCGACTAACACAGGCTCACAATAACAGCAACTGACACAGGCTCACTATGAAAGCGAATAACACAGACTCACTATGACAGCAACTAAAAACAGGCTCACTATGACAACGACTAACACAGGCTCACTACGACAGCTATTAACACAGGCTCACTATGAAAGCGAATAACACAGACTCACTATGACAGCGACTAAAACAGGCTCACTATGACAGCAACTAACACAGGCTCACTATGGCAGTGACTAACACAGGCTCACAACGACAGCGATTAACACAGGCTCAAAATGACAGCAACTAACACAGGCTCACAATGACAGCGAGTTACTGTACACAGTCTCACAGTGACAGTGACTAACAAAGGCTCACAATGACAGCGACTAACAAAGGCTCACAATGACAGTGACTAACACAAGCTGACAATAACAGCTAATAACACAGACTCACAATGTCAGCAACTTACATAGGATCACAGTGAGACACAGATACTTTAACTACCATCTCCTCTGACATTTCTTGCTGCTCTGTGTTGGACAGATCCAAAACACTGGGGGTCATTCCGACCTGATCGCTCGCTAGTTATTTTTTGCAGCGCTGTGATCAGATAGTCGCCACCTATAGGGGAATGTATTTTTGCTTTGCAAGTGTGCGATCGCATGTGCAGCCAAGCGGTATAAAAAAGGTTTGTGCAGTTTCTGAGTAGCTCTGGACTTACTCAGCCGCTGCGATCACTTCAGCCTGTCCGTGTCCGGAATTGACGTCAGACACACGCCCTGCAAACGCTTGGACACGCCTGCGTTTTTCCAACCACTCCCAGAAAACGGTCAGTTGCCACCCACAAAAGCCTTCTTCCTGTCAATCTCCTTGTGATCCGCTGTGCGAATGGATTCTTTGTTAAATCCATCGCTCAGCAATGATCCGCTTTGTACCCGTATGACGCGCCTGCGCATTGCGGTGCATATGCATGCACAGTAGTGACCTGATCGCTGCACTGCGAAAAACGTCAGCGAGCGATCAACTCGAAATGACCCCCACTGCCTCTGTCCACTGCCCTCTGTTAGTCCTCACATAATAAATGAGGTGTAAGAATGAAGTGACCGATACACTGGTTACATAATGTTATAGAATGTAGCACAAGACACCATAAGCTTGTGCTGTGTTTCCATTCCTCCTTTTTTTTTATTTTTTTACAGAATATCTCCCATGGAGTATTACACAGTATTTACTAAGAACATATGCCCATTATAAATTCCATGGTTAAATTGCCAAATAAAAAAGAAAAAGATTTACGTCCAGAATAGTATCAATTAGCACTAGCACTGTAATTTCAATGACACATAGGGGGTCATTCCGAGTTGTTCGCTCGCAAGCTGCTTTTAGCAGCTTTGCACACGCTAAGCCGCCGCCCTCTGGGAGTGAATCTTAGCTTATCAAAATTGCGAACGAAAGATTCGCAATATTGCGAAAAGACTTCTCTGTGCAGTTTCTGAGTAGCTCGAGACTTACTCTGCCAGTGCGATCAGTTCAGTGCTTGTCGTTCCTGGTTTGACGTCACAAACACACCCAGCGTTCGGCCAGACACTCCTCCGTTTCTCCAGCCACTCCCGCATTTTTCCCAGAAGCGGTAGCGTTTTTTCACACACTCTCATAAACGGCCAGTTTCCGCCCAGAAACACCCACTTCCTGTCAATCACATTACGATCACCAGAACGAAGAAAAAACCTTGTAATGCCGTGAGTAAAATACCTAACTGCATAGCAAATTTACTTGGCGCAGTCGCACTGCGGACATTGCGCATGCGCATTAGCGACTAATTGCTCCATTGCGAGAAAAAAATAACGAGCGAACAACTCGGAATGACCCCCATAGGGCCTAATTCAGAGTTGATCGTAGCAGAAAATTTGTTAGCAGTTGGGCAAAACCATGGGGTCATTCCAACCTGATCGCACGCTGCAGTTTTTCGCATCGGTGCGATCGGGTATGAACTGCGCATGTGCTGCGACAACAATGTGCAGGCGCGTCGCTGCCCGCGATGGGGAACGCCGGGCCACGCGGGACCTTACGAAGAACGCGATCGTAGCGACAATCGCAAGATTGACAGGAAGAGGGCGTTTGTGGGTGGCAACTGACCGTTTTCTGGGTGTGCCGTGGAAAACGCAGGTGTGTCCAGGCGTTTGCAGGGCGAGTGTCTGATGTCAATTCCGGGACCTGACAGGCTGAAGTGATCGCAGCGGCTGAGTAAGTCCAGAGCTACTCTGAAACTGCACAAACCTTTTTTGTACCGCTCGGCTGCACAAGCATTCGCACACTTGCAAAGCAAAAATACACTCCCCTATAGGCGGCGACTATATGATCGCAGCGCTGCAAAAAATAGCTAGCGAGCGATCAACTCGGAATGACCCCCAATGTGCACTGCAGGTGGGGTAGATGTAACATGTGCAGAGAGAGTTAGATTTGGGTGGGGGGTGTTCAAACTGAAATCTAAATTGCAGTGTAAAAATAAAGCAACCAGTATTTACCCTGCACAGAAACAAAATAACCCACCCAAATCTAACTCTCTCTGCACATGTTACATCTGCCACACCTGCAGTGCACATGGTTTTGCCCAACTGCTTACAAAAATCCTACTGCGATCAACTCAAAATGACCCCCATGGTTTTGCCCAACTGCTAACAAATTTGCTGCTGCGATCAACTCTGAATTACCCCCATTGCACAGATGTAGCAATGCTCATCTTATCTGCAGCACGGCCCTACGGGCACACGTGCTGCGCCAAGCTGCGGCTAGGTACACCGCCCATTCATTAGTTGCCACTAGGTACGTCACCCATTTATTCCTATCGCCGTGCGCGTCACAGTCACGGGCACACTAGCTGCGCCTGCTTTGCCGCGCATAAGACACTCAGCAGCAATAATGCAGGATTGCAAAGCTCCCCCTTTCAGTACAGTTACCATTGTTTACTTCCCCTTCCCTTGGCCGTTAGTGTTGTGCCTAGGGTCGCTCTCATCCCCAAATCTGCCCATGGTGAAAATGAATATATTGCGACTGATGGCTGCGTGTAAAGTTGCACAAAGTGTGAATTTCAGTCCTTGCACAGCCAGGCGCAGGCTTATACACCGGGGGATGGACTGGTACTGACATGAGTATAATCACAGACGCCACTATGGTTAAGCACATATAAGAATCAGCCCAAGACTGCTTTGAGGAATAACATCAAGCTTTATCTAGCATACACCTTCCCCTGCATTAGGTACAACTATGTGCTGGAGAAGAAGTGGTTTGTAGATGGATTCTAACCTGTTCTTGTAACACTGGGGCCCGTTTTAGATATTTAAAACTCATTATGTATGATAAATGGTGCTTCAGCCAATCAGCTCCTCACTTTCATGTGTTCAGCTCCTAACTGTCATGTGTTTGAAAAAATAGGAATTTAATTCCTACCGGGAATTCCTTTTCTCGTAGTCCGTAGAGGAAACTGGGGAACTTACTTTAGTACCATGGGCAATAGATCGGGTCCACTGGAGCCGGGCACTTTTAAACCTTTATAGGGATATTCAATTAGCCCCTGAAGAGACATCGGTGTTTCTTCGGGTTTTGCGGTCAGCCTATTCGATTTGACCGGCCATTAAAAAGTGCAGGTTCAGTGAAATCTGTGTGTTTTCGGGTGAAATAGCCCCGTCTTCGGATAAAAACTGGGATTTTGCTTCGCTTGCCGGAGGCAGGTGACACAAAATCCCAGATTAGCTGCGGCACGCGCCGGCTTAACGGGGCTAATTAGATAGCCCCCCCCCCCCGGCGATACTTTTACACCCGCAGTCGGTGCGGGTAATTGACTATCCCTCATAGTGTGTGTGTGTGTGTGTGTGTGTGTGTGTGTGTGTGCTAGCTCCTCCCCTCTATGTCCCTCCTACCAGACTCAGTCTAGGAAACTGTGCCTGAGGAGACGGACATACCATGAGAGAAAAAAACAGATACAACAGCGGTGAGGCAATAAGCCAACACACAACCGTAACCGAAAAGGAGGGCTCTAATCAGAACAGAGGATAGCAAGCAACAACAACCTAACCAGGATAGCAAAGCTATTCCATCAACATAAAGGGACCGCAATGGCGGGCCAACCAAACACTTACTTAGGTAAGCAGGAAATCGAAACACTGAGGCGGGCGTCCAGAATCCACTACGGACTACGAGAAAAGGAATTACCGGTAGGTATTAAATTCCTTTTTTCTCGTACGTCCTAGTGGATACTGGGGAACTGTACCTTAGTACCATGGGGAAGTGACAAAGCTCCCAAAAGGGTGATCGAGTGCTGAGACCCCTGCAAAACCACCTGAGCAAACTGAAGGTCATCCTTGGCCAAGGTGTCGAACCGATAAAATTTAGGAATAGTGTTCAACCCAGACCAAGTAGCATCTCGGCACAACTGCAAGGCCAAGACACCCCAGGCAGCCGCCCAGGAAGAGCCCACAGGTCTCGTCGAGTGGGCCTGAATAGATATCGGCAAGGGCAGAGACGCCGAAGTATAGGCTTGTTGAATGGTCAACCTGAGCCAACAAGCAATTGATTGCTTAGAAGCCGGACGTCCAATCTTGGTGGCATCGCAAAGGACAAACAGCAAATCAGATATCCGATGGCAAGCAGTCCGTTTGACATAAACCTTCAGAGCCCTCACCACATCCAAGGACTCTGGACCAACGGAAGCGTCAGACAACACCGGAACCACAATAGGCTGATTCACGTAAAAAGTCGACATCACCTTTTGCAAAAACTGAGGACGGGACCTGAGCTCCGCCCTATCTGCATGAAAAATCAAATAAGGGCTCTTACAGGATAAGGTCCCCAATTCCGAGACACGTCTGGCAGACGCCAATGCTAGCAACATCACAGTCTTCCAGGTAAGAAATGTAAATTCCACCCTATGTAAGGGTTCAAACCAGTCCGATTGAAGAAGGACAAAACCACATTGAGATCCCATGTAGCCGTGGGAGGCACGAAGGGCAGTTGCATATGAAGAACTCCTTTTAGGAAAGTCTGAACTTCTGGCAACAGTGCAAGTTGTTTCTGTAAGAAAATAGATAGCGCCGAAATCTGCACTTTGATGGAGCCTAAACGTAGGCCCATATCCACTCCTGCTTGCAGGAAAAGCAGAAAGCGACCAATTCTAAACTCCACGGAAGAAACCTTTTTTCTTTCACACCAGGAAACATACTTTTTCCAGATACGATGAGAATGTTTTGATGTAACCATCTTCCTGGCCTGGAACATAGTGGAAATAACCCTGGAGGGAAGACCTTTTCTGGCTAGAATCTCCCTCTCAACTTCCAAACCGTCAAACGTAGCGCTGTAAGTCTGGATAGACGAACGGACCTTGCTGAAGAAGATCCTTTTGAAGCGGTGAGGAGGTCCGTGTACCACACCCGTCGAGGCCAATCCGGGGCAATTAGAATTGCTTAAACGCTTTCCCTTCTTAGTCTTTTTAGAACCCTTGGGATTAGCAGTAGAGGACGGAACAGGTACACAAACTGGTACGTCCATGGTGTCGTCAGCGCGTCCACTGCCACAGCCTGCAGATCCCTCGTTCTGGAACAGTAACGGCATAGCTTCTTGTTGAGACGAGAAGCCATCAGATCCATTCCACTGGATGGAGGTCGTGTCTGTTAAGAAAGTCTGCTTCCCAGTTGTCCACTCCTGGAATGAATATGGCTGAGATGGCCTTTGCGTTGGCCTCCGCCCAGAAAGGTATTTTTGACACTTCTCGCATCGCCGCTCTGCATCTTGTTCCCCCTTGTCGGTTTATGTCCGATTGAACCTGGATCGCCTGATCCTTCAGGAGATGGGAAGCTTGCAGAAGAGCATTGTAAATTGCCCTGAGTTCCAGGATGTTTATCGGCAGAGCAGATTCCTGAGTTGACCATATCCCCTGGAACTTGGCCCCTTGGGTTACAGCCCTCAAACCCCGAAGGCTGGCATCCATTGTCAGTAGAATCCATGAGTGGATATTGAAAGTCCTGCCTTCTACCAGGTGTGGAACTTGTAGCCACCATAATAGAGAAATCCGGGCTTTCGGAGATAAGGTCACTTCCTGATGCATGTGAAGGAGAGACCCTGACCATTTGTCCAGCAGATCCAGCTGAAATGGCCGGGCATGAAATCTGCCATATTGGATTGCCTCGTAAGCAGCTACCATCCTGCCCAGCAAGCGTATGCAAAGATGTATGGATACCTTGCGAGGATGGAGCACTGAGCGAACCATAGCTTGGATAACCAAGGCCTTGTCCATCGGAAGAAACACCTTTTGATACACTGTATCCAGTATCATATCCATGAACTGAAAATATTGGGCCGGTTCCAGGTGAGATTTCTGAAAATTTAGGATCCATCCATGATCCGTAAGTAGGCGAGTCGTCAGATCGATGTGCAGTAGGTGCTCCCTGGACATAGCCTTTATCAGGAGATTGTCCAAGTATGGACTATGCTGACTCCCAGCATGCGCAGTTGCAGCATCATCTCCGCCATGACCTTGGTGAAGACTCTCGGAGCTGTGGATAGGCCTAAGGGCAAGTCCTGAAACTAGAAATGGTCGTTCAGTATGGCGAACCTGAGGTAAGCCTGATGAGGAGGCCACATGGGAATGTTTAGGTAAGCATCCTTGACATTTAGAGATACCAGGAATTCCCCCTCCTCCAGACCGGACACGACTGCCCGCAGGGATTCCATCTTGAATTTGAACACCCGCAGATACGGGTTTAGAGACTTCAGGTTCAAGATGGGTTGCACCGAACCGTCTGGTTTTGGAACGACAAAAAGACTGGATTAAAAACCCCTGTTGCATAATGGAGGAGGTACTGGAACCACCACTACCGTCAGAAACAGTTTTTGAATAGCCTCTTGCAAGGTAATGTTTGCAGCGATAAAACTGGTAAGCCCGACTTGAAAAATCTGTGAGGAGGAAGTGCTTGAAATTCCAGACGGTATCCCTGGGAAATGAGGTACCTCACCCAAGGATCCTGGCTGGACTTTGCCCACACATGGGCGAAGTGTTGAAGGCGAGCACCTACCTGAAAGTCGCCTTGCTGCTGGGGCCAACCGTCACGCGGAAGGCTTAGTGTCAGGGGATCCGGTGGTCTGGTCCATAGATGCAGCAGTTGCAGGTTTACGGGACTTAAGACGAGATCCTATGGGAGTAGTGGAGACCCCTGCCTCTGAACTTTGCCACACGAAAGGACTGCAAGGAGGGTCCTGTGTAAGAATGTCTAGCAGGTGGTGCAGCCAACGGTAGATAGGTAGACTAAGCTGCCGTTGCCTGAGAGATCCATTTATTTAACTAGTCTCCAAACAAGACATCACCTGTAAAGGGAAGATTTTCTACACCCTTTTTGGAATCTGTGTCCGCTGACCATTGACGTAACCACAGAGCTCTGCGTGCCGAAACTGCCTTAGCAGTAGTGCGGCCATTTATCTAACACAATTCCTTTATAGCTTTGCTCATAAAATTTGCAGCATCATGTATGTATTGCAGCAGAGTAATGCGCTCATCCTGTAGCAGAGTGTCTAAACCATTAATAATATTATCAGACCACTTGACTACTGCCCTAGAAAACCAACCACAAACTATTGTGGGGTGCTGTGCTACGCCCGTTGTCGTATATATTGCCTTGAGAGTGGTCTCAATTTTACGGTCAGCAGGGTCTTTTAAGGATATAGCCCCTGGCACTGGCATTACCAATTTCTTAGACAGTCTGGACACAGATGTATCGACTGATGGGGAGTTTTCCCATACCTTCCTGTCCTCAGCTGGGAGAGGAAAAGTAGCTAAAAACCTCTGAGGAGTTTTGAATTTCTTGTCAGGGTTTACCCATGACTCCCTGGCCAGGGAGTTTAATTCCTTAGACACAGGAAACGTGGCTGAGGTCTTGGGTCTAACATTAAAATACAACTCCTCATCTGGTTCTGCTTCCTGATCGGGTATGTGAGGAACCTCTCTTATAGCATAAATGAGGGCCTCCACCCCGGGGGACAGAGAGCTGTCATCATCCATATCATCATCATCTACATCAGGCTGGTCAGAATCAGAACTAGACTGGAGCACCTGTGGCAGTGAGCGTTTATCTGAAACCAACAGAGGGGGCTGAGAAGCCTTTCTGGTATCTGCTGCGTTGGCCATACAATCAATAGACTGTTTTAACACCTGTCTCTCCTCCTTATCTGCAGCTAATTCTGAATTCACATTGTGAATCATGTTCTTAAAAGTATCTAGCCAGTCAGGTGCCTGTGAAGTGTGACTCTGAGGAGATAAGGAGCACTGTTCACACATGAGGGACCCCGCAGAAGAAGGGGTAGAGTTACAAGCAGCACACATAACCATGTAAACAGACATATTATACACAACTGTAATGCAGTGCAAACCCACTGAAAACACCTCCACACAGACCCTAGAGAGCCCCTGGAGTGACAGAGAGAAACGGATACCAGCACACAAAACACACAGCAGCTCAGTGTGTGACTGAAATATGTGTATCACCTTACTTATGTTCAGCGGTGCTACCACTGACATGCTCCCCCACTGCTATGACCCCCTGGTACCAGTACAGAGTTTTGTAACAGTGTAGGTCCGTGGAGGAGCAGCGTGCATGCAGCCTGTGATCCCCAGCAACAGGTAATGGTGCCTTCCCGCCTCTGGTCTCGCTCCCCGGGAAGCCCCGCCCCTATAATGGCGCTTGGTCCCACTAAATTGTTTATACTGGCTTAAGTAAGAAACACAGTACACACAATGCCTACTGACTGTAAGCACCCTGTGGAGCATAAAGCCCGCTGAGCCAGTTTAGTCCACAGTGAGCACCGCAGCTCGTGGCCCGTGACCACCGCGTGACATGCTGCCAAACCGCACCGGGCACCCGCTAACCAGGACCCTGGTATTAACAGTCACTGCACCTGCGACTCTTCGGCATCTGTTAGAGGGTGGCAGCTAGCTGCTGGTGTGGTTACACACAGTGTGATATGTGAAACAGTACCTCAGGAGCTCAGTGTCCTGTCAGCTGGGATTACGAACCATTAACCCTCAGGAGGTTGGTTCGGTCCCCCCTCTAAGTCCCACGAAGTAGGTAGCCTGGTTGCCAAGCAGAGCTACCTGAAAATAATAAGCTAAAATAAATTTGAAGAAAAATCTCTGGCACTCCAGAGAAGTGCACCCGGCTCCTCGGACACATTTTTCTAAACTGAGTCTGGTAGGAGGGGCATAGAGGGGAGGAGCCAGCACACACATACACACACTAAAGGTTTTAAAGTGCCAGGCTCCAGTGGACCTGATTTATACCCCATGGTACTAAAGTACAAGACCCCAGTATCCGCTAGGACGTAAGAGAAATGACAGTTGGGAGCTGATTGGCTGGAGCCCCATTTATTATACACAACAAGTTTTATATAGCTAAAACTCGTTGGTAAATGGCTCCATCATTATTTAGTTCCTCCGGCCATCGCACATATGGAAGCAAGGGGCCTAATTCAGACCTGATCGCTGGCTAGCTAATTTTTGCAGCGCTGCGATCAGATAGTCGCCCCCTATAGGGGAGTGTATTTTAGCTGTGCAAGTGTGCGATCGCATGTGCAGCCGAGCGGTACAAAAACAGTTTGTGCCGTTTCTGAGTTGCCCAGGACTTACTCAGCCGCTGCGATCACTTCAGCCTGTCCGGTCCCGGAATTGACGTCAGACACCCGCCCTGCAAACGCTTGGACGCGCCTGCGTTTTTCCAACCACTCCCAGAAAACGGTCAGTTGCCACCCACAAACGCCTTCTTCCTGTCAATCACCTTGCGTTCGGCTGTGCAAATGGATTCTTCGTAAAATCCATCGCACAGCAACGATCTGCTTTGTACCTGTACGACGTGCCTGCATACGCATGCGCAGTAGAGACTTGATCGCACCGCAGCGAAAAACGCTAGCGAGCAAACAGATCTGAATTAGGCCCAATATCTTCATATGGAGGGTCCAGCAAGATATTTCTCTTAAGCACACCCAAATCATTAATTTTACTGGTAGGCTGCCTCCTATATTCTAACTCATGTAGAACTGTCTACCCCGTCTGTGTCACCCCTGTCTGTCTGCCTCTCCCCTTCAGAATGTAAGCTCTCACGAGCAGAGTGACACCATATAAATAAAGCATAATAATAATAATAATAATAATAATAATATGTTCTTGAATTCTGATCAAGTGTCAGTGTGTTACCTGTGAGGACTATTTCATCATTCGTGGAACGCACTCCAGGAACAAGAGACTGATCTGTTAGGGACCGGCCACAAGCTGGGGCGTATTCTATGTCTGCCCCCCTTTACTGTAACTTCCGAAACACTACAGGATACGATCTGGAACACTTTTTCCATGTATAGTCACACTATAGATGTCGGCGTTTGTTCCAGCTTTGATTACTTTCTCTTACGTATTTAACCACATGGTCCCTCCTGGTCCCTATTGAGATCCAAGGGTGATACACAAACACATGACTCTTATTAGAGCTATATGACACCAACACCTGAATAGCGCTAATTAATTACCAAAAATAATGTTTTTTGTGCGTGGTAATTATTTCTTTACTAGTTACCAACACTTGAATTGCTCCATTTGGCGCCATCTAATGGCCTCCGGTGCTCACAACACTTGAATACCCCCCATGGAGGTAAGGAGCAGCGTTTGCCTTTTATTATACAGGATACCATGCGTCTGCGTGTGATAGGAGCGACCATTATTGTGGTTACCTTGGTTGGGGACTTGGGCCCCAGGTCTTCTGAGAATCTTGGAGTGCCGTGTGCACTACTGCGCATGCGTGGATGGCGGACTACGGGGGTCATTCCGAGATGATCGTAGCTGTACTAAATTTAGCACAGCTAAGTTCAGGCACTCAGACATGCGGGGGGGGGGGGAACGCCCAGCACAGGGCTAGTCCGCCCCGCATGTCAGTGCCGCCGCCCCCCAGCCCCCCCCCCCCCCCCCGCAGAAATGCCCCTATGGGGCTAATTCAGACCTGTTCGCTTACTAGGTGTTTTTTTGCAGTCCAGCGTTCGCATAGTCGCCGCCCACAAAAAAACGCTAGCAAGCGATCAGGTCTGAGTTAGACCCTATGATTGCATGAGCGGTGAGTGCCAGGAGATATCCTACAGATCCCCCTCCTGGTAATTTTTGCTATATGTAGCGAGGTAAATTCAGGTAAGCAGCCCCCACTGAAACCTACGTGGGCTACTTTGTGAGTGAATATGGGGGATTGTATTAGATATCAGCTGCCGTCCTCCATACATACAATAAGGGGATACTTATTATTTGCGGGTACCCCCAAAATCGCAAATAATAATTGATAAATAGTCCCCTTTATCTGCCTATGGTGGTCATTCCGAGTTGCTCGCTCATTGCCGTTTTTGCAACGCAGCGATTAGGTGGAAAATGCGCATGCGCATAGTACGCAGCGCGCATGCGCTAAGTATTTTAACACAAAACTTTGTAGATTTACACAAGCTCGAGCAACGTTTTTTCATCGCTTGAGTGATCATAGTGTGATTGACAGGAAGTGGCTGTTTCTGGGCGGAAATTGGCCGTTTTCAGGGAGTGAGCTAAAAAACGCAGGCGTGCCAGGTAAAAACGCAGGAGTGGCTGGAGAAACGGGGGAGTGGCTGGCTGAACGCAGGGCGTGTTTGTGACGTCAAACCAGGAACTAAACGGACTGAGGTGACCGCAATCTAGGAGTAGGTCTGGAGCTATTCAGAAACTGCAGGGAAAGACTGCGTAGGTCACGTAATGTGGGCGAAACAGCCTAAACTCACCGGCTGGGCTTGCTGCACGCCTCTTAATGCTTCACTCTGGCATGGAAGGGGTTACAGTTTTTGTGGGAGGAATGTAAGGAAAACTGCCTGGATTGTGATTGGCTGGATTCTGTATAGGGGCTGGTCTGACATGCATATAGTCTTCAGACCTATGCGATCCTGCCTCTTTCCAGTTTTTCCGTGACCTGATAAGTACAGCTGCTTTGATAGTATTTAATCAACATTTAATTATTTTCCTCTTGCCTCTTTCTATCTGCCCTTCTGATCTATAACTCTCTCTGTATAGTCTATTTCTATCCCTGTTCTCCCTCCTTCTATCCTTTTCCCCCCTCCCTCTCTCTCTTGCTTAATCAACATATTTATGTTATTATATCTTCCAGACTCAGGCGGCGCAGGCCTGCCTGCAGGGCCGGCCCTAACCAATATGATGCCCTAGGCAAGATTTTGGCTGGTGCCACCTAGCACCACCGCTGGTTCTGCCTCTGACCTTTCACCTCTTTCCCAGCACCATCACCCCTCACCCATAGCAGTCCTTGTACCCCCTATATTTTAAATAGGAACAGTTCGCACATTTGACGCACAGCCCAAACAGGGGCATCTTCTTGCTGGGAAGGGGCATGGCCACACAATAATAACCCCAATTCCAATTACGCCACACAGTACTGCAACTTTATTCACATTTTATCTTGCGATAATGTCCATAATTCATATTACATCCCACAGTAGTATCACTTTACCTTATAAACATTACTCCTCACAGTAGAGCCCCTTATTCACATTACATCACACTGAATTGCTCCTTATTCACATTACACCACACCTTATTGCTCTTTATTCACATTAGACGACACAGTAGTGCCCTTTCTATATGCAACGCCACATAGTAGAGCACCTTATACACATAATGCCACACATTAGTAATGCATTTATACACAATTCCACACAGTAATGCCCCTTACACATATGAGACACATTAATGTCCTTATAAACATAATGCACCTTACACATTATGACAACCTTTATTAATGCCCTTTTACACATAATGTTCCTTACACATATGCCGCACATTATTAATGCCCTTATACACATAATGACACACATTGTGCCCCCTACACATTTGCTGCACATTATTAGTGCCCCTATACACATAATGACACACATACAGTAGTACCCTGTTACACATATGCCGCACATTATTAATGCCCTTATACACATAATGACACACATAGTGCCCCTTACACATATGTTGCACATTATTAATGCATTTTTACATGACACACATAATGCTCCTTACACATATTCCGAACACTACTGCACAACCAACCCACTCACATGCACACAGCACTCACACTGCCACTAACACTGTGACCTCTGCCTCTGCATGGATACAGATGTGTCCTCAGAAATCTTGCATCAGTGCTAACGTCGGGCCCACATTTTTTTAATGAAAATGCATCTTATTTGCATTACTATGTGGCTCGGATGCACAAGCAGCTTCTGCTGATTATACTGATATGCAGCATGCCTATATACTGTGTGAGACTGTGGCTGTATCTGCATATGAAATGCTACACACAGAATATAGGCATGCCGCATATCATTTTAATCAGCAGAAGCTGCTGATGCCCCTAGGCATATCAAATGCCCTAGGCAATTGCCTAGTTTGTCTATGCCTATGGCCGGCTCTGCCTGCCTGCTTGGCTACTGGACCCCTCTGTGGGTCGGGGCAGGCCTGTTGCGCCTGTCCCACATGTGTCCCCGGGCATTCGCGGGTGAGCTCGGCCGCCCGCTCGCGCTCCCCTCCGTCCTCAATCTCCGTCTCCGGCCCTGCCGTTGGCTGCGGCGGAGGCGGGAGACGAGTCGCCGCGGGGGAGGCTGCGGCGGCCTGCTCGTGCGACCGTTCGGTTGTCCCCGCATCTGCTTCAGGAAGCGGGTGGCAGGCGCACGTGGCCTGGGCGAGCCCGGTCTGCACTCCCGCCCCGCTGCGCGGCAAAGTGCTGCAGCCGGAGGGGGCGGTCTAATAGTCCAATACACGTGGGGGCATGTCGCTACACCCCTAAGGGGCCAGCGTGCTCATTTTGTCAGCGCGTTATCTAGTCTCAGCCGCGGGCATCCCTTGGTGGATGCCTCCGTTTTGTCCGCCATTTGTGCCGCAGTTGTGTTGGCTGTGGCTCCCTTGTCATCCACCGTAACTGGTGGACATGGGCACGCCTCCGCTTCTTTGGCCGATAGCATCGCGCAAACTCTTACACCACTCCTGTCCTCTTGTGGACCGGTCGGCTCACCGCCCCCGCTTGCGGCGGCAGCAGGACCGGTGGGGGTGCATGAGAACAATGTCTCTCGTTTGTCTCCCCAGCTGTGGACGTCGGGACTGGACTGGAGTCAGACGGTGCCTCAGCAAGTCGTCCGAAGGGTGCAAGGCCGGACGGAGTAGCCTCTTGTGCAGGTGAGTCATCATCGGACCCTGACTGGTCCCGAGGGAGCGCTGTACCCCCCCCCCCCCCCCCCAGCGGATTGGGATCAAGTATTCGGTCCCGCTCCTCTAACGAGGGTAGAAGTACGCGTAGGGTTTCCAGCAAGCGCAGTAGACACGGGCGTGGGCGTCGGGGCACGGACTCTTCCCTTGGCTCCACGTCCTCAGAGGGTGTGTCCTCCGACGGCGGTTTGCACGAGGTCAAACGTTGCAAACTGCACGAGCGCCGATATTCAACCTCTTCTGCCTCGCAAGTGTCGGTCGAGTCGGACACCGTTCACTGCGCTAACACGGCAGTGCAACGTGGTCCGAGGCCCCGGGTCCGGCACAGGATACGCCAGGGCCAATACATCAATATTTTCGCCCTTACTAGCGATGATCGTAAAGCCTTGCTTTCGGCTAAGGAAAAAGGCCAGGGCAGCGAAGACGCTTTGCGCTCCTACCCGAATTAGGTCCGGTGCATGTTGATCTTCGCGGCGTGTTACTTAGAGACGCGCCCGGACGAACACATGAACCTCGTGCGCTATCAGTTCCTTATTCACGTGCTGTACCATAAGTACAAAGGGTCGGCTTGGCGACATTACGATGAGGACTTCCGGCGCAAACAGCACGGGCGGGAGATCTATACTTTCGGTAAAAAGGATGCTGAATTGTGTTCGGAGCTGACACAGGGCTCCGTGGGCACTGAGGAGGGCGGTATGACGAGACTTTGGGCAAAACGGCCTGGCTCTCATTCTACCGGCTTTCGAGTGGGTCCATCACGCGCGGGGCATGGAAAATGCTTCGCTTTCAATAATGCCCAATGTGACTTGAGGGGGGGGGGGTGTCGTTTTCGTCACTCCTGCATCAGATGTGGCGGAGGTCATGGGATCAAGGACTGCCCCGGTCCAGGGACTGGGGGTACTTCCGGCCCGCAGAGCCGCGTTCCTGCAGCCCCAGGCGCTGGTCACAGCCCCCACCCCACTTAGACTTCTGGTGCTCATACCCTGGCTGCGACTGTACCCGCTGCAGGTGGACACCCAATTTTTACACTCGGGTTTCGCGTCGGGCTTCCCTTTGCCGATATATGGGTTAGTGGGTCCCGGGGCTGGTACGAACCTGCATTCGGCTCGGGAGTTTCCGGACGTGCTACGGCAGAAGGTCGAGGCCGAGGTGTCGTTGGGCAGGATGATAGGCCCCTTTTCGGGATCCCTCCGTCTTATAGTGCCCAAGAAGACCCCAGGAAACTTTAGGCTCATTCAACATCTTTCCTGTCCTCTCGGGTCCTCAGTTAATGATGCGATCCCGGATGATCAGTGTAGGGTTGTTTACCTATCTTTGATTCGGCCATAGCCACCATTCATTCTTTTGGTCCAGGGGCCGTGATGTGTAAATTGGACATCCAGTCAGCGTTTCGTCTCCTCCCGCTTCACCCTTCCGCCTTTCGGTTTATGGGTTTTGAACTGGACGACGGCTATTACATAGATTGGTGCCTTCCTGTTCTATCTCTTGCGCATACTTCGAGAGATTCAGTTCTTTCCTCCATGGGTGTCTGGAGCGTGCGACGGGCGAATGCGGTATCTCGCACTACTTGGACGATTTCCTTTTGATCGGCCCACCGGACTCAGATCGCTGCGTTAGCTTGCTACGGCGGCCTTTGGCCCTCTTCGCACACTTCGGGGTTCCGGTTGCACCTGATAAGACTGAAGGTCCCTCTACCTCCTTAGTTTACCTCGGGATTCAGATTGATACGGTCGCCGGTCTATGTAGGCTCCCAGTGTATAAGGTGTTATATCTTCACGATGATATCCTTTATGCGCTTGCTGTGGGCAAGCTTACTCTCAAGCAGGCTCAATCCCTCTTGGGCCTGTTTAATTTTGCTTGCAAAGTGATCCCCTTGGGTAGGGTTTTCTGTAGAAAATTGGAGCGGCCGACAGTTGGGATTAGGCGCCCGCATCATTTTCTTAGATTGTCCCTCGAAATTCCGATAGATTTCCGTACATGGGACGAATTTCTAGTTAGTTTCTATGGCATCTGTATTTGTTAATAGGCGGTCGTGTCTAGCACATCCCTGCAGCTTTTCGCAGACGCCTCTGGTGCTTGCGGTTTCAGAGCTTATTTCACTGGCCGGTGGCCGTCTCCTTAGCCTAGGGCCTGGATTAGCGAGCACCTCAAGACAATCATGCTGTTGCTGGACATTTTCCCATCATGGTCGCATTGGAGTTATGGCGCAACTCCCTGCGTAATAAACAGGTTGTCTTCTGGTGCGACAATTTGGGCGTGGTTTTTGCCATTAACCGGCAGAAATCCACATCCTTGCCGGTCCTGCGGGTCATTGCGCAGATAGTCTTGCTATGCTTGGTGAACAACATCACGTTGCGAGTCAAGCATGTCCCGGGCGTGCGCAAAGAAATTGCTGATGCCCTTTCTCGCCGCGTTTGGCAGCGGTTTAAGCGATTGGCTCCTGCTGCTTTACTCCAAGAGGAATTATGTCCTGCTTATGTGTGGCAGGTTATCTGCCCGGATTGGAGGATTTAGCCCACAGGTCGTTGGCTCCTGCAACTTTTGCGGCTTTTCTGGCCGCCTGGGAGCGGTGGAGTCGCTACCTCCAGGAGAGAGGCCATAGTGGTAAGACCTCTCACGTATTACTTTTAGATTACATCTGGGTTTTGTACACCGACGGGATTTCGAGGGCGTATGTTGGTAGGGTTCTGGCAGGTATATCATACTTTCTGCTGCTTCGGGGGGAGGAGGACTTTACTACGTCCTTTTTCCTCCTGAGGGTGTTAAAAGGATGGGCTCGGGCGCTCCCGCCCCTGCCGGACAATCGCCGGCCTATCACTGGGTCTTTGTTGAGGCGAATTTTGGGATCGGAGTATTTGCTCTTCGGGGTACGAAGTTCTCCTCTTTCACGGTGCGTTCAGGGTGGGCGTGCTGGTGTCCGTTTCTCGGACTTCTGCCTTGTCCATGCTGGCGGCCCACGTCGTCATACGTCCTGACGGTTTGTGGTGTAGGATTCAGCGCTCCAAGACTGACGTAGTCGGCAGGGGGTAGTGGGTTCGAATGGGTCGGGCTCGTGTGCGGGGCATTTGTCCAGTTATTGCGGCCCGGTCTTATTCGTCCGTACGGCCTCCGACGCCTGACGGGTGGCTCGTCCATAGTGACGGTTCCCCGTTGACCAGATATCAATTCCGGTCGGTTTTGGGGCGTTGTATTTTATACCTGGGTCTATCTCCGGCCGACTATAGGACTGACTCTTTCCGCATCGGCGCCGCTTCGGCGGCCGCTGCTGCGGGTTGGTCCGAAGTCAAAGTCCGGGCACTGGGTAGGTGGAGGTCTGGTGCAGTCAGGCGCTATATCAGGCCTTTTCCTCCCGGTGTGCCCCTTTGAGGATTAGCCGCTCGTCACAGTTGCCCTTTGCGATTGTGGGGGCCTTGAGGAATTTTTGCTTTATCGTCGGTTTTAATTACGGCGTTTGCCGGCTGACGAAGTTTTGTTTTTGCCTCAAGTCAAATTGGGCGACCCCCCCCCCCCCCCCCCCCCCACTCCCCCTCTGTTAGGGACGCAGGTTAGTTTACCCATTTTCTCCATACTACCTATATTTTGTTTATTAACCTCAGTCACGCCCTTCTTTTGCAGGATGGCGGCTAGATTCGCACTTTATATGGTTTGTCGGCCATTCCTACATGTACTGGCTGTCGGTGTCGGCTCTGGCTTGTGACACGATCCGGTTTACAGGGCTGCAGGCTGTGCGCTGGTTGGGGCGTAGAGGCCTCATCTGGGACGGCCTGCGGGATTGGCTGAGGTCGGCAGTCGGCCAATTCGGGTATCCGCTTTTTCTGGTCCTGCCTGTGGGTGGCAATGGTCTGGTACGCCGGGTCTTGAGGTCTGTTTAGCTTCGTGTTCTGTTTTCTTTAGTTTGAGTTGAGTTTTCTTCGTGTTATGCTTTGTTTAGTGGAGCTGAGTTTTCGGTGCGGTGGCGGTGGCAGGTTGGTAACCTGGCAGTTGGCCGGTTTCTGAACGGTTATTTTAGTTTAACTTAAGGAGTTTATTGTTAGTAAGTTCGAGTGAACTTTTAGATATTTTTATAGTCTTATTATTAATTGATGGGCACCACCGTACCTGGTGGGCCCATATGATAGATCATAAACATATGTGGATATCGCCCAATTTTTTACCCCGTAGGGGCGGAGCGTACCTCCGTCCCTACAACTATTGGTGGGCAGGGGTAGTGGCAGAAGGTCGACCCCTGGCCTTGGATTTTGGATTTCCGATGTCTGGGATGGAGGCAGGAGGCCGATCCCGGAACATCTGGGGCAGAAGGCCTCCTCACACATATGTTTTTATTGCTCAGGATGGAGGCAGGAGGCCGATCCCGGAACATCTGGGGCAGAAGGCCCCCTCACACATATGTTTTTATTGCTCGGGATGGAGGCAGGAGGCCGATCCTGGAACATCTGGGCAGAAGGCCCCCTCACACATATGTTTTTATTGCTCGGGATGGAGGCAGGAGGCCGATCCCGGAACATCTGGGGCAGAAGGCCCCCTCACACATATGTTTTTATTGCTCGGGATGGAGGCAGGAGGCCGATCCCGGAACATCTGGGGCAGAAGGCCTCCTCACACATATGTTTTTATTGCTCAGGATGGAGGCAGGAGGCCGATCCCGGAACATCTGGGGCAGAAGGCCCCATCACACATGTTTTTATTGCTCGGGATGGAGGCAGGAGGCCGATCCTGGAACATCTGGGCAGAAGGCCCCCTCACACATATGTTTTTATTGCTCGGGATGGAGGCAGGAGGCCGATCCTGGAACATCTGGGCAGAAGGCCCCCTCACACATATGTTTTTATTGCTCGGGATGGAGGCAGGAGGCCAATCCCGGAACATCTGGGGCAGAAGGCCCCCTCACACATATGTTTTTATTGCTCGGGATGGAGGCAGGAGGCCGATCCCGGAACATCTGGGGCAGAAGGCCTCCTCATACATATGTTTTTATTGCTCAGGATGGAGGCAGGAGGCCGATCCCGGAACATCTGGGGCAGAAGGCCCCCTCACACATATGTTTTTATTGCTCGGGATGGAGGCAGGAGGCCGATCCCGGAACATCTGGGGCAGAAGGCCCCCTCACACATACTGTATGTTTTTATTGCTCGGGATGGAGGCAGGAGGCTGATCCCGGAACATCTGGGGCAGAAGGCCCCCTCACACATATGTTTATTGCTCTATTTTGTCATATAATTTTGGATCACCCTTATTAAGTTGTTTATCATGCTTAACCGTTCTTCTCCCCGCCACCTTAGTTAGAGAGGGAAGTCTGCATTTTTAGTTTTAGTATTAATAGGCCTTCCTCTCAGTCAAAATAAAAAGCTGACCCCTTTCACGCCAATTACGGTTGTTGTGTCTTTATTTACTAAGATCAGTGTGCTTGAGTGGCGTGCGAATGCATCTGACGTGTGAAGTTTATTATTTAGTAGCAGTTCTGCTAATCTTTCGTTCGCTATTCTGCTAAGCTAAGATACACTCCCAGAGGGCGGCGGCCTAGCGTGTGCAATGCTGCTAAAAGCAGCTAGCGAGCGATCAACTCGGAATGAGGGCCAATGTGCATACATACGCTATCCCTTATATAGTGCTATGATGCCCTTGTGGCGCCATATACATAAAATATAAAAAGGGTTTTATAGTTGTGGGCATTAACTGGGCAGACACTGGGCAGTACCTGATAATTAGATTCTCCAATGTAAATGGTTATCAATAAGTGTAACCCCAATAATATATAGGGCAAAGTGCATGCTCTGTAGCCGAGTCTACGGGTCATTCAACGTCATAGGTATATTATTTGCAGGTTCACTACGATATGCCGGCGGTCGGGCTCCCGGCGACCAGCATACCGGCGCCGGGAGCCCGACCGCCGGCTTACCGACAGTGTGGCGAGCGCAAATGACCCCCTTGCGGGCTCGCTGCGCTCGCCACGCTACGGGCACGGTGGCGCGCTACGCGCGCCATACTATTTTATTCTCCCTTCAGAGGGGTCGTGGACCCCCACGAGGGAGAATAAGTGTCGGTATGCCGGCTGTCAGGCTCCCGGCGCCGGTATGCTGGTCGCCGGGAGCCCGACCGCCGGCATACTGAAGACCACCCATTATTTGCAACTTCATTTGCGGCTGATTGAACGGAACTACAGCCTGTGCGTTTCGTACATACTGATCTGTTTTCAGACTGATCTCTTGCCTAATTCAGATCTGATCGCAGCAGCAAATTTGTTAGCAGTAGGGCAAAACCATGTGCAGTGCAGGTGGGGCAGATGTAACATGTGCAGAGAGAGTTAGATTTGGGTGGGGTGTGTTCAAACTTAAATCTTAATTGCAGTGTAAAAATAAAGCAGCCAGTATTTACCCTGCACAGAAACAATATAACCCACCCAAATCTAACTCTCTCTGCACATGTTATATCTGCCACACCTGCAGTGCACATGGGGGGGTAATTCCAAGTTGATCGCAGCAGGAAATTTTTAGCAGTTGGGCAAAACCAAGGAACTCATTCAGAGTTGTTCGCTCGTTAGTTTTTTTTCGCAACGGAGCGATTAGTTGCAAACTGCGCATGCGCAATGTTTCGCAGTGCGCCTGCACCAAGTAAATTTGCTAAAAAGTTTGGTATTTTACTCACGGCGTAACGAAGAAATTTCATCGTTCTGGTGATCGTAGTGTGATTGACAGGAAGTGGGTGTTTCTGGGCGGAAACTGGCCGTTTAATGGGTGTGTGCGAAAAAACGCTTGCGTTTCTGGGAAAAACGCGGGAGTGTCTGAAGAAACAGGGGAGTGTCTGGGCGAACGCAGGGTGTGTTTGTGACGTCAAACCAGGAACGAAACTGACTGAACTGATCGCAGTGTAGGAGTAAGTCTCGAGCTACTCAGAAACTGCTAAGAAATTTCTATTCGCAATTCTGCTAATCTTTCGTTCGCAATTCTGCTAAGCTAAGATACACTCCCAGTAGGCGGCGGCTTAGCATGTGCAATGCTGCTAAAAGCAGCTAGCGAGCGAACAACTCGGAATGAGGGCCCATGTGCACTGCAGGGGGGGCAGATATAACATTTGCAGAGAGAGTTAGATTTGGGTGGGTTATTTTGTTTCTGTGCAGGGTAAATACTGGCTGCTTTATTTTTACACTGCAATTTAGATTGCAGATTGAACTCACCCCACCAAATCTAACTCTCTCTACAAATGTTACATCTGCCTCCCCTGCAGTGCACATGGTTTTGCCCAACTGCTAAAAAATTTCCTGCTGCGATCAACTTGGAATTACCCCCATGGTTCTGCCCATTTGCTAACAATTTTGCTGCTGCGATCAGATCTGAATTAGGCCCATAGGCAGGTCTTGTGCAATTGCACGCCGATAATGACATCTATGGATGGACCATGGCGGTGCGGTCCTCACTGTTGCATGCAACTCCGCATTACAGGCAAATATCTGCATTTAGGTGGTCATTCCGAGTTGTTCGCTCGCAAGCTGCTTTTAGCAGCTTTGCACACGCTAAGCCGCCGCCTACTGGGAGTGAATCTTAGCTTCTTAAAATTGCGAACGAAAGATTCGCAATATTGCGAAAAGACTTCTCTGTGCAGTTTCTGAGTAGCTCGAGACTTACTCTGCCAGTGCGATCAGTTCAGTGCTTGTCGTTCCTGGTTTGACGTCACAAACACACCCAGCGTTCGCCCAGACACTCCTCCGTTTCTCCAGCCACTCCCGCGTTTTTCCCAGAAACGGTAGCGTTTTTTCACACACACCCATAAAACGGCCAGTTTCCGCCCAGAAACACCCACTTCCTGTCAATCACATTACGATCACCAGAACGAAGAAAAAAACGTGAGTAAAATTCCTAACTGCATAGCAAATTTACTTGGCGCAGTCGCAGTGCGGACATTGCGCATGCGCACTATGCGGAAAATCGCTGCGATGCGAAGAAATTTACTGAGCGAACAACTCGAAATGACCCCCTTAGTTCCATGCATGCAGTGCGCGTGTAATTGCGATTGTGCAAATCAGCCCCGTTGTTTCCAAAAATGTTAAGGGAATACATGTCGCAAAGGGGGTTATGAGCAAGAGGGAAATTACAACCTGGGCGCAGATTCGCCGTGCCGCCGCTGCTTATTGGAGCGAGCTGCTGCAGAATCTTAAATATCAGCCACATTTCAATTTGAAGGCATTAAAAAACCGTTCTAGAATCCTGATGCAGACACGGATAACGCTGGAGTCTGGGAGGAGAGATAGGGGAACATGTCAGTGGCTGAACGTAAGAGATCCTTTCTCTGAAAAGTGAATCTGAAATGGGCTCTTGGCTGCGGCTGTGAATGAGTTAATTCTGAAGTAGCGTCTGCACCTGTTCCTTCTAAGTGATAAAAAGCCCCTTTCACTTACAGCATTTAGTGCAATTAAATCATCTCTCCCAAGATAAGGATCCTTCAGATTCTTATCTGATTTACAAGAAGGTTCAGCCAAGGTGCAAATGACAGACATTAAAAAGGCATTCAGCACACAGCACAATGCAGCTGGAGATCCAGGGATAAGAGACTTACAGGACTCCGGTTCCTTCACAATGTGTCGCTGAATCGTGTTTTATAACACAGCGGCTGGGGATGAATTTGTGGTATAAAAGGTGACGGGTCACTCCCTAAACAGTTACTTAGAGGACCTTATTTTTCCTGGTATTATGGGAATTTGTGTGAACCGGTTTCAGTCCGGCTTTTTAAAAAATGAAGAAATGATAGAAAAATACCTCGTTCATTGTTTAAACCAGTGTTTCCCAACCTCGCTCGTCAAGGCACACTAACATTCCATGTTTTAAGGATTGCCATACACGAAGACAGTTGACTTAGGGAGTAATTCAGACCTGATTGCTAGGCAACATTCAGGTCCGAACTGCGCATGCGTATGCACCGTAATGCGCAGGTGCGTCGGACGGCTGCAACGGGCATCGGTGCATGGTGACGGGATGGTGTGAAAAAAGCGATCACACGGGTGATCGCAAGGAGATTGACAGGAAGCGGGCGTTTGTGGGTGGCAACTGACCGTTTTCTGGGCGTGGTTGGAAAAACGCAGGCGTGTCCAAGCGTTTGCAGGGCGGGTGTCTGATGTCGATTCCGGTCCCGGACAGGCTGAAGTGATCGCAGCGGCTGAGTAAGTCCTGGGCTGCGCAGAGACTGCACAGGATCTGTTTGTACAGCTCTGCTACACATGCGATCGCACACTTACACAGCTAAAATACACTCCGCTATGGGCGGCGACTATCTGATCGCAGCACAGCAAAACTCGCTGCCCAGTGATCAGATCTGATTTACCCCCTTAATTAGTACCCAAGTTATTTTGATTTTACATCTGTGCTCAAGCAGAGATATCAGTAAAACCTGGACTGTTATACCCCTTTCACACCGCATGCGTGGGCAGCATCCGGGAATTGTACACTGGTCCTTCCCAGGTGCTGCCCACCATGAGACCCGTTTCAGACTGACAATGTGTGATGTGAAAGGGGTATAGGTGTGCCTTGAAGACCGAGGGTTACACGATAGACAATTACATTACCCTTTATTTCGCATCCTAGCTGCAAAGGCAGACGGTTACTCGCCATGTGTGACGTCATGCAGCCACCGTGGCCCGCCCCGCAAACGGTCCAGGAGTGCCTGCGTTGCCCGGAACATGCCCCCTCACACCCTGCGAATGCCTCTGCCTGTCAATCAGCGGCCACACACTTCACAGGGCATCTTGCTGAATCAGGCCCTGTGTTCTAGTTCCCAGAGCCAAAACCCCGCTGCCCCATAGGAATGATGTCATGGGTGTAGGAGGAGGGCCCGGCACAGGTTGCATTGCCACCCTGCTGTGGCACTGTCTAGTCACCTGTGAGAGTACTCTCCCAGTGCAACACTGCGGACCACGGGGTGGGGCGGCAGGACAGACCCCCGAAAAGCGGGACTGTCTCACCCAAAGCAGGACAGCCGGCAGTCCGGGGCAGCGCCAATTCATAAATCAAGGAAAAGCAAAAGCATCAGTTGTACAAACTTTCATTTCTAATCTTATTCTACACTGATATTAATAATGAAGAACCTCGGCGAGTGAAAGTCTGCCTGTGTGACTCTACGCGGCGTGCTGCAACAGATGTGGGCAGAGCTAATGAGCAGGGAGAGATAATGACATTTATTTTACATTTGCAACGGATCTAACACATCTCGCACACAATCTGTATTCACGCTAACAACTTTAATGGCGCAGTAGCCGCTCCTTCGCTCTCCGTGCAAGGAAGGTTTGATGCCCCAGTTACATTGGCGCGGCTGCACAAAGATTTTCTTTTTTTCCCGTATATATTTGTGCAATTAGCAGAGAAGTCACGTAGATGCCTATTTAGGATTTAAAACAGCCAAACGGGGGGGGGAAAAAAGAGCGTGTACGTGGGTGTTTTCTCTCTCTCCCCCTCCTCGCTGCGTCTCCATCCAACACGTGCAACAATTAATGGAGAAATAAAGAGTGGCGTAAAATAATGAGGTGCATATAAGGCGCTCAGCTGGGGGACTGCAGGTTAATTGCATGGGCACCGCATATGCTGCTGATTAGTAGGCCGGTAACAGGCTCTGACAAGTGAACTCTGACCCCTGGAAACAATACTAAATGCCTCCAAAACCAGCATTTAATATGCTGGCAATATTGTAAGATCTAAGCGGCGCACAAAGGCTGGAATGAGGGGGAGGCGCACTTTCAGCAGCTCATTCTCCTTTGAAAAATCCTCTAGTTTGTCCTTGTTACTGAATTGTGCTGTTTGCAAGGTGCAAGGTTTTGACACTTTGGGGGTCATTCAGCCCCGTTCGCATGCTGCAATTTCTCGCGAACGGGTCTGAACTGCGCATGGGCAGCGGCGAACGCAAGAAGATTGACAGGCAGAAGGCGGACCTGGGCGGCAACTGGAGGAGTGTCCGGAAAAACGCAGGCGTGTCCAGCCGTTGAAGAGGAGGGTTCCTGACGTCAGCTCCAAGCCGGATCATCCCAGCAGGTGAGTAAGTCCTGAGCTGTGCAGAGACTTTTTGTTTGTGCAGCTCTCTGCACAATCGATTGCAGCCCTGCGCAGCCTGAACCCCCTCCCCTGTAAGCGGCGATTCCCTGGTCGCAGCAGTGCAAAAAAACGGCCTGCGTGCGACCAGGTCTGAATGACCCCCGTTGTGCAGAGCTGACAGAGCAATATATCAAAGACTGATGTCTCAAATCGCCATGCAGGTTTAGAGGTAAATGTTTTTGAAGAAAATGTTCCACCTGCCGCTTTGTGGTTTCTTTTCTACCTAGCTGTGCTTTGCCATCGCTGCCTGCATTGTAATTCCCTGCTCTCCTGGAATGTCCGGGAGACTCACAGCAGTGCAAGTATGCGGGTACGCTCGGGTACGGAGTACCCATAGGAATTTGGCAGCGGGTACGCAGTACCACCTGCCACTCACTTTGCCATTACCACAATTATAATGTGCCACAAAGCAACAAGACCATGGTGCTTGGCAGCATGACGGCTCCTCCCACTTTGTCAGGGTTACTGGGAGTGTGACAGTGGCTGTATTTTCCTGGTATTATGGAGGCATTACTATATATTGTTATTAAATGGGGGCATTACTATATATTTCTATTATACTGGAGGTATCACTATATATTTCTATTATACTGGAGGCATTACTATATATTTCTATTATACTGGAGGTATCACTATATATTTCTATTATACTGGAGGCATTACTATATATGTTTAGCCTTGCCTCCAGGGGGCTGTTGTGTGGCCACGCCGCTAGTGTCATGTAGCCACTCCCACTAGCAGCATGTGGCCACGCCCCCTCACAACACATGACCACTCCCATTTTTCGGCACTCGGTACCACTAAGAGAATATTTCTACTTGCACCATTGGAGATTCACCAATGTTGGAGAATGCTCCCAGGCACCTGGAGACTATGCCAACGACCTAGATCCCCTGCCCACTTCACCTGTTGGCAGGATAGGCGTTAGATGATGTTGTTTGCAAGGATTGCTCGATAGCACCAATCATGACACAGTGGAGGGCAGTGCCCTGAAGGCACCAATCGCATCGCCACACCCCTGAAATCTCCCGTTTGTGTTCTCCCATAGTTTGGGTCCAAAAAGTAGGCAAGTGTGACCTGCATACCTCCCAGCGAGGCAGCCCTGGCACGTCAATGCAGCCCCGGCGAACCCCAAGGCTCACGGTAGTGTGGCACGAGTTAGGGGGGCCTGCAGGTAGGACGGGGAAAGGACAGGTGGCCGTGCAGAGAGCTGGAAGGCTGTGCTGCTCGGCCAGCCCCGCACTCTGTGTGGCCAGACCGGCCCATCAAGCCATTTGCCCTTCTGACCCTGATATCTCCCAACTTTACCTCACAAGAAAGGGGTGTGACCATGGGGGCGTGGGCTCACATTACAGGTGCGTGGTCATACTTAGACGCCCATTGGCAGTGGCGGTGCACTTCCGTCTCAGTGCACCCATGGCAGGAGCGGTTTCTCTGACTATGACCTCCTGTATGAGCGACTGTGTGCGATTTTGGAGGCAGCCGCTTGCAGCGACACGCCCACATCTGCTTAGCCACCCCTGTTACCTCCCAGAAACATTCACTGAATTCCGCAGACCCTGCGTCCAATTCTGTTCTGTGTCTCCATGCGGCAACAGTAGGAACACCTGCGCTGTCAGACTCCGACGCATGCACGGAAGAAGAAACATTTGTGTTGATTGATAACATCGAGAAACATCGGTTAAACCCGCTGGGACGGGAACAGGCGGTAGTGGAAACCATGGCAATCAAAGTAATCGGATTTAAAAACCAGTGACATCAGGAAATAGAACATTGCTGATTCCATCACATTCAAATGGCCATTCCTGCCAGGGGGTAAATTTACTAAGATGGGAGTTCTATTTCAGGTGGGATGTTGCCCATAGCAACCAATCAGCTTCTACTTCTCATTTATCTAGCACCATCTAGAAGATAATACCTGAAATCTGATTGGTTGTTATGGGCAACAGGGCCGGTTCTACCATTAGGCAGCTTTAGGCGGCTGCCTAGGGGCGCCGGCTACTGGAGGGCGCCACTGAATTCATCTGTCAAAAAATTAAAGGATGTGTCTTTATGCCTCCTCCTCCTTTTACACACTGCACTGGCTGCTGCTGCGGGTCTAATCAGGCATGAGGCTGTACCACATAGTGCCTCAGCGCTTCCTCTGTGCTGACACATGTAACATCAAGTCATGTGACGGCATATAGGAGGCGGATGTAACTATGGCCGCTCCTCATAGCCCTGATGCACCTACTCCAATATACATATATATTATCCTGCCACTCACCAAAATTTTTAAATTGGTCTTAGTGTCCTATACAATTCCTAACATAGGGGGGAAATGGCTCTAAACTGCACACCCTCCAGTAATGAAAGATGCTATGCTGCTGAGAATAAAGTAGTATACAAAGACAAAGGCGGTGCAGATGCACTATGCGATCATTACATTTCAATACAATAAAATATATATCATAAGAGGTTGTTAGTATATCGTTGATATCGGCCTGCCCACCAATCGTCCAGGTCACCTCTTGTCGAGTAGGTCCCACTCCCTAACACTATGGGGCCAACATCCGGGACGCAGGGAACCCCAAAACATGATCCAGCAATTCCTAACATGCCAGCTAGTGTGTATACATAGGCAGTAAGAATAGTAGTCACTCAAGGATTTGATATTGTGAACACCTTTTTCACTTTAAAAGTGCTTTAGTGTTGTCTCTGTATATGTATAATGATGCAATTCACCTCAGCCCACTTACTGACCACCTGCATCTCCCCTCCTAGGGGAGGGGGGGGGGGGGGGTAGAGGCAACCGCTGCCCGCAGCGCACAGCCACCCACAGAGGAGAAGAGCAGCGGCACGGACGGGGGAAGGAGGAGGACGGAGGTGAAGGAGGGAGCCGCAGCAGCGCTTTGTTACTGGTGGAGGCGCTGCTGCTGCTGCCCCTCTGCTTCGCTATAGGCTGTCTTCCGAGAACAGCCTATAGTGAAGCAGGGGGGCAGCAGCAGCAGCGCCTCCACCAATAACACAGCGCTGCTGCGGCTCCCTCCTTCACCTCGTCTACTGCCCGGGAATCGTCAAGCTGCACGAGGAGCCTGAGCCAGCGGAGAGGGTAAGTATGATTCTACTTTCTTTCTTTCTTTCTTTCTTTCTTTCTTTCTCTTTCTTTCTTTATTTGTTGGGACTGCCTGCCGCTATGTGTAAAAATGGGGGACTGCCTACCGCAATGTGTAAAAAGGGTGGACTGCCTGCTGCTATGTGTAAAAATGGGGGACTGCCTGCCGCAATGTGTAAAAAGGGGGGACTGCCTGCCGTAATGAGTAAAAATGGGGAATCTGCCTGCCGCAATGTGTAAAAATGGGGAATCTGCCTGCCGCTATGTGTAAAAAGGGAGAATCTGCCTGCCGTAATGTGTAAAAATGGGGAATCTGCCTGCCGCAATGTGTAAAAACGGGGGACTGCCTGCCGCAACGTGTAAAAAGGGGGAATCTGCCTGCCGTAATGTGTAACTAGGGCACGCTGTCTGCCGTAATGTGTAACAAGGACACGCTGTCTGCCGTAATGTGTAACAAGGGCACGCTGTCTGCCGTAATGTGTAACAAGGGCACGCTGTCTGCCGCTATGTGTAAAAAGTGTACGTTGTCTGCCGTTATGTGTAAAAAGTGTACGCTGTCTGCCGTAATGTGTAAAAAGGGGACGCTGTCTGCCGTAATGTGTAAAAAGGGGGACGCTGTCTGCCGTTATGTGTAAAAAGTGTACGCTGTCTGCCGCTATGTTTAACAAGGGCACGCTGTCTGCTGTTATGTGTAAAAAATGTACGCTGTCTGCCGTAATGTGTAAAAAGTGCACGCTGTCTGCCGCTATGTGTAACAAGGGCACGCTGTCTGCCGTTATGTGTAAAAAGGGGACGCTGTCTGCCGTAATGTATAAAAAGGGGGACGCTGTCTGCCGTTATGTGTAAAAAGGGGACGCTGTCTGCCGTAATGTGTAAAAAGAGGAATCTGTTCGCTGTAAGGTGTAAAAGGGTCTCTACCTGGTGTAGTGGTGCTACTGTGCGGCGTAATTTGAAGAATGGAGACTACTGTGCACCGTTTTAGGAATTGGTATTATTTTGTGGCCACACCCCTTCCCCGTGAAGCCACGCCACTATGTATTTTTGCGCGCGCATACGGCGCACACTGCCCGTTTTGCATGCAGGGGTGGGGCTCCGATGCCGTTTCTTGCACACAGTGTCTAGTTACGGCACTGTTGCTAGGTATCCATTTCTCTGGCCCTGAGCAGGTCCCCCTCACCAGATCCTCTCAAGGGGTGAGGGGGTGGACTTGGATGGGGGGGGGGGGGGCAAAGCATTTTGTCGCACCTGGGCCCACCGCTTGCTAGTTCCGCCACTGGGGGGGGGGAGGGGGGGATTTTGAAGATTAGAGGGCGCAAGGCTGAAGCTTTGCCTAGGGTGCAGAGAGACCTTGCACCGGCCCTGGCAACATCCCATCTTAAATACAACTCCCATCTTAGTAAATTTACCCCCAGGAATCGGCAGTTACTTACCGCGGAACACATTCAGAATGAATTATTGGATCACACAGTGAGCAGGATTTGTTGCTTGTGTATACATAAATTACGGATGATTTTTTTAGGCAGCTGGCTCCAAAAATACGTATTGCCCTTTTTATATTACAAGGGTCCCCGTCAGTCTAGTCTGGCATTTATAAGCACCACATATATACCTGTACTCATACCTGTAGAGAAGAGAGACCTCTCCCCTCTCTAGAACAATTACCTAGAAATCACCCCTGGAGCCTACAACACAGATCAAGAATCTGTTAGCGTAAAAAAAAAAAATTCAATGTAACTGGACTCGCATAAACCCCCCCTAGGTGTTACAATCTGTTTTTTTTTATTTTGTTTTCCTCCCCAAACCGACCCCTTGAGAGTCTAAATCGCTGTGAATTACATTTTCAAATAATCAGTGTATCTTTAGAACGTATAATCCCTGTGATTTAAAACTCCCGCACGTTACATATCAGAAGCAGCCATTTCCCTGCCCCAGACCTGAATCGCCAGCTGTTACAAGCCGAACCTAAAAGGATTAACCACAGGTAACAGCTTTCATAGAGGAGCGCAGTTCTCACCCTCGTGTCTGGTGTCATTTGTTTTTAGAGGTCGCTGGTATTACCTGGCGCTGGAAATTCAGAATGAAAGGGGTTAAACGTTGCCAAGTGAGTCCAATTATCATTTCAATCCGAACGGATGCCAGGAAGCGCGGCTGCCATATTGCTTGAAGCGAGGAGAATCGAGAGAGAGAGAAAATACAACATCGGAATAGACTGACATCTGCTATTAGACACTACAAGCTGTTCTTATATTATTTCCAAACAGGGGTTTACAGGAGAAAGCCAAAGGCCAGATAGAGCTGCATTGCTTTTCATTTACTGAAGTGTTCCTACTTTTTAAAACCAAGGCAGAATTGCACCGCACGGCTGCTGTGTGTGGGTTTACATATCTGGTAGACACACTGGGCCCAATACACTGGATACATACAATTGATTTTGCACTGTAGTTAAAACCTCTATTTCCTGTACATGTGCTATTTCTCAGTGTTTGACATTGCAGGGTCAGGTTGGCTTTAAACTGTTCTCTGGTCCTGACGCTCACAATGTATTTTTGGTGGCACAATTGTTAAATTGACCCTCAGAACGTCACACCACAAGCAAGCACAGGTCCGATTTACCCTGGCAATCCCCAACAACAGGGTGGCCGGGCCGGTAGCCCTGGGTCCCACACACTGGGGAGGCCCTCGCACATAGCTACATCTGCGATACTCCACGGTTGCCATTTTGGAAAAGGACCGAAGCCAGTAATCAGTTGGGAGAGTGACAGTTGGAGTTGTGGCGAGAGGAGAGCGGAGGGGGGCGCCACTGAGCAGTGATGAGCAGCGGACGAGATAAGCAGCTGAGAGAGGATAATAGAAGAGTGACTGAGACTTGTCACAGTCCTATTATTTGGAGGGGAAGACGCATCCTGATTTAGGTCCTCAGATCTGGAAAGAGAAACCTATTATTACATACAACATCTACGTGTGATGCAACACTTTATACAGTATATCAACACTGCAAAGTTGCCATCTGACCCTCAGTTGTAAATATACAGTACAAACTTTAAGGGCTCCAACGTATGCACAGTAAATTCACCATTACTTTATCGCCAGTGACGTGCGGTCAGGGTAGGTAGGAGAGGCAGAGCCTCACCAAATATGCTCCAATTTTGACAATAAGAATGATTATAGCAGACATATGCCGTGGGTGGGGGGCCGCCGCTGCAGCACCAGCCGGCCAGGCCTGGCAAGCAGACTGTTGACGTGGGTGGTGGGCAGGGGTCGCAGACACATGCTGCGGGTGGAGGGGGTGCAATGGGGCCGCCGCTGGCTGTTTAGTGTGCCGCGGCTATAACATGATGACGGGGTACAGGGGGGTCTGGGCGGAGGTTCTGCAGCCAAATTATCACTTTTTCCAAAAACTGTCTTCTCAAAAAGACCAGTTTTTGAAAATGATAATTTTCTCATGGGGGCATAATGAATCATGAAGAAATTGTGAGAGAATACAATGAAAATTAAAAACTAAAAAATTCTCATTGCACAGCTTTTTTCTGATGAATATACCCCTCATTGAGCTTGACCTCTGTTTACATTGTGGGACCATAGGGACCAGCTGCTTCTCCCTTGGGCAGCTTTACGTGGCTTGCTCACGAGTTAGTATCCCCAATCATCTTATTGTGTTAATCCCTGAAAGAAAAACTGCAAATATTGTTTACAAAGACATTTTGTGATCAAAGTCTATAATACAAATTATACATCACAATATTAGATGGCACTACTGTCTTCGTAAATATTAGTTCAGCTGAGCAATAACAGACATCCACGCGTGTGAAGCCACAGGCAAATGCTAGGATAGATAGATAGATAGATAGATAGATAGATAGATAGATAGATAGATAGATAGATAGATAGATAGATAGATAGATAGATATGTATGCTGCTCAAAAAATAAAGGGAACACTAAAATAACACATCCTAGATCTGAATGAATGAAATATTCTTATTAAATACTTTGTTCTTTACATAGTTGAATGTGCTGACAACAAAATCACACAAAAATTATCAATGGAAAGCAAATTTATTAACCCATGGTGGTCTGGATTTGGAGTCACACTCAAAATTAAAGTGGAAAAACACACTACAGGCTGATCCAACTTTGATGTAATGTCCTTAAAACAAGTCAAAATGAGGCTCAGTAGTGTGTGTGGCCTCCACGTGCCTGTATGACCTCCCTACAATGCCTAGGCATGCTCCTGATGAGGTGGCGGATGGTTTCCTGAGGGATCTCCTCCCAGACCTGGACTAAAGCATCCGCCAACTCCTGGACAGTCTGTGGTGCAACGTTGGTGGATGGAGCGAGACATGATGTCCCAGATGTGCTCAATTGGATTCAGGTCTGGGGAACGGGCGGGCCAGTCCATAGCATCAATGCCTTCATCTTGCAGGAACTGCTGACACACTCCAGCCACATGAGGTCTAGCATTGTTGGTATGCATTAGGAGGAACCCAGGGCCAACCGCACCAGCATATGGTCTCACAAGGGGTCTGAGGATCTCATCTCGGTACCTAATGGCAGTCAGGCTACCTCTGGCGAGCACATGGAGGGCTGTGCGGCCCCCCAAAGAAATGCCGCCCCACACCATTACTGACCCACTGCCAAACTGGTCATGCTGGAGGATGTTGTAGGCAGCAGAACGTTCTCCTTGGCGTCTCCAGACTCTGTCACGTCTGTCACATGTGCTCAGTGAGAACCTGCTTTCATCTGTGAAGAGCACAGGGCACCAGTGGCGAATTTGCCAATCTTGGTGTTCTCTGGCAAATGCCAAACGTCCTGCACGGTGTTGGGCTGTAAGCACAACCCCCAACTGTGGACGTTGGGCCCTCATACCACGCTCATGGAGTCTGTTTCTGATCGTTTGAGTAGACACATGCACATTTGTGGCTTGCTGGAGGTCATTTTGCAGGGCTCTGGCAGTGCTCCTCCTGTTCCTCCTTGCACAAAGGCGGAGGTAGCGGTCCTGCTGCTGGGTTGTTGCCCTCCTACGGCCTTCTCCACGTCTCCTGATGTACTGGCCTGTCTCCTGGTAGCACCTCCATGCTCTGGACACTACGCTGACAGACACAGCAAACCTTCTTGCCACAGCTCGCATTGATGTGCCATCCTGGATGAGCTGCACTACCTGAGCCACTTGTGTGGGTTGTAGACTACGTCTCATGCTACCACTAGAGTGAAAGCACCGCCAGCTTTCAAAAGTGACCAAAACATCAGCCAGAAAGCATAGGAGCTGAGAAGTGGTCTGTGGTCACCACCTGCAGAACAACTCCTTTATTGGGGGTGTCTTGCTAATTGCCTATAATTTCCACCTGTTGTCTATTCCATTTGCACAACAGCATGTGAAATTGATTGTCAATCAGTGTTGCTTCCTAAGTGGACAGTTTGATTTCACAGAAGTGTGATTGACTTGGAGTTACATTGTGTTGTTTAAGTGTTCCCTTTATTTTTTTGAGCAGTGTATATTATATTGGTGCCATTATCTTTCTGAACATTCCCCCATAACACATTTATAATGATATAGCACCTTTTCCAAACTCTCCCTCCTTATATATTTGTTCTCTGAGTGCTGACAGGCCCACACACCGCTATGTTTCTTCATTGATTGAACACAACCCCATGACCCGTATTTCATTATTTTTGAAAACCTATTTTGTGATGAGCAAAAGTAATCTCATCCACTTAATCTTTTTCTTGAATTCCTCACAACCATTTAATTGTCAGGTGCCACCTTTAACCTCCAAAGTCCATCCATACCTTCACTGTGATATCCAGTTACCCTGCACCATCATATTTAATAGGCCCAATATCATCCCATTCAGGTTGAACCCACTTATAAAAAAAAACCTGTTATGGTCCATATCCTGCAACCTAACCATGCCTCCATTATCCCTAATTAAGATCACCTTATTGGCCTTTATTCTTGTCCTGCTCTGTCTTTTCTGGTTCCTCCCCACAATAAAATCTCGAAAGCATCCTCCAACCTAATTATGATCATTCCTGAGTTGTGAACATAAATTTCCTTCATCAAACCCTTCATTTTGCAAAATACTATGGTGGAAGTTTACCAGCCAATCAGCTCCTAGCTGCCATGTCACAGGTTGTGCTTGAAAAATTACAGTTAGGAGCTGATTGGTTGTACTTTATCTCTCCACTTTATCTCTCGCCAAGATATGGTAAATCCTCCCATATGTCACCAGTCCTGTGGCACTCTAACGTGCACTGCGTCTCTACCTACACCAACTGCATTAGATTTAAAAGGTCATTGTATTTATTTATTAATTGGATGACCCTAAACGTAGGGATGGCAAGGAAAACGCTACAATGGCCAGCTCCAGTCAAATAATCATACAACTTGGCCGCGACTGATATCCCCCCAACTGTAATGTTGGTGATAAACACGTACATACTCTATATAAGCACAAGCTGCGCTGCAAAGGACTCACCACCCCTTACTGGCACGGTAAGGGTATCAGTGCCGCTTATACACACAATAATGCCCACAGTATCAGTGACGCTTATACACATAATAATGCCCACAGTATCAGTGACGCTTATACACATAATAATGCCCACAGTATCAGTGACGCTTATACACATAATAATGCCCACAGTATCAGTGACGCTTATACACATAATAATGCCCACAGTATCAGTGACGCTTATACACACAATAATGCCCACAGTATCAGTGACGCTTATACACACAATAATGCCCACAGTATCAGTGACGCATACACACACAATAATGCCCACAGTATCAGTGACGCTTATACACACAATAATGCCCACAGTATCAGTGACGCTTATACACACAATAATGCCCACAGTATCAGTGCCGCTTATACACACAATAATGCCCACAGTATCGGTGACGCTTATACTCATAATAATGCCCACAGTATCAGTGCCGCTTATACACATAATAATGCCCATGGTATCAGTGACGCTTATACACACAATAATGCCCACAGTATCAGTGCCGCTTATACACACAATAATGCCCACAGTATCGGTGACGCTTATACTCATAATAATGCCCACAGTATCAGTGCCGCTTATACACATAATAATGCCCATGGTATCAGTGACGCTTACCCATATAATAATACCCACAGTATCAGTGACGCTTATACACATAATAATGCCCATGGTATCAGTGACGCTTACCCATATAATAATACCCACAGTATCAGTGCCGCTTATACACATAATAATGCCCATGGTATCAGTGACGCTTACCCATATAATAATACCCACAGTATCAGTGACGCTTATACACATAATTAATTCCCACAGTATCAGTGACGCTTAAACGCACAATGGGGGGTCATTCCGAGTTGTTCGCTCGGTAAATTTTTTTGCATCGCAGCGATTTTCCGCTTAGTGCGCATGCGCAATGTCCGCACTGCGACTGCGCCAAGTAAATTTGCTATGCAGTTGTTATGATACCAGTACGTCTGACCAGAGGTGATCTTATGACGGAGGTCAGAGTACTGGAATGGAATGCTGGTTACGGGAGCAGGAAAGCCTAGTAACCCCTGGCGCCCTAACTCCGTTGTCTCGCCCGTGTTATCAGAAATCCCCTGCGAGACTATGGTTGCTTGAGCCCATGGCAGCCGCGTTTGAAGGGCGGATTATGTCTGCCCAACTCCGATGCCCCCTCAGGTCTTAATGGGAGACAAAGGGAAATCCGAGACAGGGTGATAACAAGGGGCCCTCTGACTAAGCAACCAGGCCAGGGGCTACAAGCTAACTAACTTAAACCAGAAGTATGTGCGGACAAACCGCCAGGGAAAAGGACAACCAAAAATCCACGAATCCGTTACTCCTATCCAGCACCGCTGGATACCAGAGTGGATTTGTGGGAGCGGAATCCTCCGCAAAAGCTCCGAAACACAATATAACCAAATAATAAATAGTAAGCGGTCAAGCCGCAACACACGGCTACGCTGCGACTCACGAACACCACAGGATGTTAAAGGTGCTCGGTCAGGACTCCAGGAAAAGATGACAACTTGCGAGTATTGGACCACTGAGGACAGGAACGACCGGATAGACAGGACTGGAAAACTCTCTGCAACAGACACAGCAAACAGGAAGCTATTACCGGCGTCTGTGAGAAGTCCAGAGAGTGCTTTTAACTGGGAGCTCTCCAATCAGGAGCCAGACAGGGTAATTAACAATCATGCCGTGCAGCTGCATGCTGCACGGCCAGGATACCAATGAGGTGATTAATCTAGACCCAGCAACGGGGAACGCGGTCCGACAGTGGCGTCCCCGTTGCTAGGGTCTGAGCGGCTCCGTGCGCCCGGCGTCTAGCGTTGCTAGGGAGCCGGCGGCTGTCCGCATGCGGCGTCCCTAGTTGCTAGGCGCCGGGCCGCACTGACGGGCGGACCCTCGGCGCCTAACAGTACCCCCCCCTTGAGGAGGGGTCAAGGAACCCCTAAGGCCAGGTTTCTGAGGAAATTCTCGAAAAAATGCCTTTTTGAGCCTCGGGGCATGGAGATCCTCATCCAGGACCCAAGACCTTTCTTCTGGACCATAACCTCTCCAATGTACCAAAAAATAAAGCCGACCCCGGGACAACTTGGAATCGAGAACCTTCTCCACCAAGAACTCCTGCTGACCCTGTACATCTATTGGTGATTTCCCCTGAGAGATCTTCCGAGGAAATCTACTGGAAGAAACGTATGGTTTCAACAGGGAGCAATGGAAAGTATTTCCGATCCGGAGAGTTCTTGGTAAACGTAACCGGAAAGCAACTGGATTGATTTTTTTTATAATATGAAATGGTCCAATAAATTTAGGGCCCAATCTGGCTGAGGTTTGTCGAAGTCTAATGTTGCGAGTCGACAACCACACCCTATCTCCAACTTTAAAAGTGCATGGCCGCCGGAGCCTGTCAGAAAATTTTTTCTCCCGAAATGCCGCTTTTCTGAGAGCAAGGTGCACTTTTCTCCAAATGAGTCTGAGATGAGCGGTCAAGGTCAGTGAGGAGACAGAGGAATGTTGAAAAAAGGAATTAGCTCTGGGGTGAAAACCAAAAACTGTAAAAAATGGAGACACATTGGTGGAGGAATGACAGGCATTGTTGTAAGCAAACTCCGCCAACGGAAGAAACTCGGACCAGTCATTTTGGAGTTTGGCCGAGTACAAACGCAAATATTGTTTTAATGATTGATTAACTCGCTCAGTCTGCCCGTTGGATTGGGGATGGTAGCCAGACGTTAAAGACAATTTCATCTTTAAAGAGGCACAAAAAGACTTCCAAAATTGTGCAATGAATTGTGGACCCCGATCAGAAACAATATCAGTGGGTAACCCATGGAGTCTGAAAACATGGCGGAGGAACAAAACTGCCAATCCCTGGGCAGATGGCAATCGGGGAAGAGCAATGAAATGGGCCATCTTGCTAAAACGGTCAACTACCACCCATATGACTCGGCATCCGGCTGACAGAGGGAGGTCCACCACAAAATCCATGGGAATATGAGACCATGGCCTGAGAGGAACATTCAAGGGCATAAGTTGACCGATAGGCAAGGAACGGGGAACTTTATGCTGTGCACAGACCTGACACGAAAAAACAAACTCCTTAATGTCTTTGGAAAGACCAGGCCACCATACTGAGCGGGAGACTAATTCCAAAGTCTTAGCGATCCCCGGATGCCCGGCAACTTTGCTATCATGAAACTCCGTCAAAACAGTTGCTCTCAAAAACTCAGGGACATAAAGACGACCAGCAGGAGTATTTCCAGGAGCTTGATGTTGAAGCTGCTTTAACTGGGTAAATAAATCTTGTGTGAGGCCTGCCCGAATGACTGAAGACGGAAGTATGGGAGTAACAGGACTGTTATCATGAACTGGAAGAAAACTGCGTGACAGGGCATCCGCCTTGGCATTCTTGGAACCTGGCCTGAAGGTGATAATAAACTTGAAACGAGTAAAAAATAAAGCCCAACGAGCTTGCCGGGCATTCAGCCGTTTAGCTGATTCAATGTACTGAAGATTTTTGTGATCAGTCAAAACTGAAATGGTATGTGTTGCTCCCTCAAGCCAATGCCTCCACTCCTCGAAAGCCCATTTAATAGCCAGTAATTCCCGGTTACCAACATCGTAGTTGGATTCAGCAGATGAGAATTTCCTGGACATAAAGGCACAAGGATGTAATTCTAGAGAATCCGGATCCTTCTGAGATAGGATAGCCCCTACTCCAACCTCCGAGGCATCAACCTCAACAATGAAAGGCAATTCTGGGTTGGGATGTCTGAGGACCGGGGCTGAGACAAAGGCTTGTTTCAAGGCCTGAAAAGATAACTCAGCTTCACGTGACCAGTTGGTTGGATCCGCTCCCTTCTTAGTCAGTGCCACAATGGGAGCAACTAGGTCGGAGAAAGAGTGAATAAATCTTCTATAATAATTCGCAAACCCTAAAAAGCGCTGAATTGCTTTTAAGTTGGTGGGTTGCGCCCAACTAAGGATGGCTTGGAGCTTCTTCGGTTCCATACAGAATCCCCGAGGGGAAATAATGTACCCTAAAAAGGATACCTCCGTGACATGAAATTCACACTTCTCCAGCTTGGCATATAGGTGATTTTCACGTAATTTTTTTAGAACCTGACGCACCTGGGTAACGTGTTGTTCAATAGAGTCAGAATATATCAAGATATCGTCTAAATAGACTACTACGAATCTTCCAAGAAAATCACGGAGCACATCGTTAATGAGATCCTGGAAAACTGCCGGAGCGTTAGACAGGCCGAATGGCATAACCAGATACTCATAGTGACCCGACTGAGTACTGAATGCCGTTTTCCACTCATCCCCTGACTTGATTCGGATGAGGTTATATGCTCCTCTCAGGTCAATCTTAGAAAAAATCACAGCCGAACGTAGCTGATCAAAGAGGACAGAAATCAGCGGCAAAGGGTAAGTATTTTTTACTGAGATTTTATTCAAGGCTCTAAAGTCAATGCAAGGTCTGAGTGATCCATCCTTCTTCTCCACAAAGAAGAAGCCTGCACTTAAAGGGGATTTAGACGGCCTGATAAATCCTTTCCCTAGGCTTTCTTTAACATATTCATTCATAGCCACAGTTTCTGGTCCGGACAATGCATATAACCTTCCCTTAGGCAAAGTGGCACCAGGAATTAGCTCAATAGCACAATCATAAGGCCGATGGGGAGGCAGAATGTCCGCATTGCCCTTGGAAAATACATCAACAAAATCCTGGTATTCCACAGGAATGGGTGCGGGAATGACAGCAGCTATTCTGATGGGAAGCGTAATACATTCTTTATTACAGATGGTACCCCACTGTGAGATCTCCCCCGACTGCCAATCAATGATGGGATTATGAAAGGCCAGCCAAGGGTGACCCAGAACCACTGGAACTGCTGGGCAATGGGTAAGGAAAAATTCAATTTTTTCGGAATGAAGAGCTCCTACCGAAAATAGTACAGGAGGTGTACAGAGAGAAATAACCCCATTGGACAAGGGACTCCCATCTAAACCATGCATGGTGATACACCTACCCAAGGCTAACTGAGGAATACCTAAGGCCTTGGCCCACGTTAAGTCCATAAAGTTCCCTGCAGCTCCACTGTCAACAAAAGCCGACACCGAGGAACAGAGGCTGCCAAAGGAAACTTTAGCTGGGACTAACAGTGAATTATTTGAGGAGATAAGCTGCAGACCAAAGTGAACCCCCTCACAATTCACTTGGTCGAGGCGTTTCCCGACTTGTTCGGACAATTACGGGCAAAATGTCCCTTACTCCCACAGTACAAACAAAGACCAGAATTTTGCCTTCTGGTTCTTTCTTCAGGAGACAGCTTGGAGAGACCTATCTGCATGGGCTCCTCTATGTCCACAGGAATGGAAAAAACACCAGGAGTAGACCCGACAGATGCTCCTTTTTCAGCCCTCCGCTCTCTGAGACGACGATCAATCTTAATAGAAAGCTCCATGAGTTTATCAAGAGTCTCAGGAGCGGGATACTGAAGGAGACTGTCTTTTATAGACTCAGATAAGCCGAGGCGAAACTGACTGCGCAGGGCTGGGTCATTCCATCCACAGTCGTTCGACCAACGGCGAAACTCCGTACAATAAATCTCTGCGGGATTCTTACCCTGTCTGAGAGCACGCAAATGACTCTCGGCGGATGCCTCTCTATCAGGGTCATCATACAATAGCCCTAAAGACCCCAGAAAGGCGTCTACAGACAACAATGCCGGATCGTCAGTTCTTAAACCAAAAGCCCAGGTCTGGGGATCCCCCTGAAGTAAAGAAATAATAATTCCGACCCGCTGAGATTCCGTACCTGAGGAGACTGGTCTTAAACGAAAATAAAGTTTACAAGACTCTTTAAAATTAAAAAACTGCTTTCTATCCCCAGAAAAACGGTCAGGCAAATGCATTTTTGGTTCAGGAACGACCCTCGGGGAAGTCCGTAACAGATCTTCCTGTGACCTCACCCGAAGGGATAGATCCTGAACCATCTGAGTAAGTTCTTGAATCTGACTAACTAGAAGCTGGCCAGGATTTGGCCCTACACCAGTGGGATTCATGAGGCCGACAAATCTTCCAAACTGAAATAAGGGAAAAAATCAAACCCTGTTTAATTTTAAATTTTAGTCTGGCCGGTAATAATGTTATGATACCAGTACGTCTGACCAGAGGTGATCTTATGACGGAGGTCAGAGTACTGGAATGGAATGCTGGTTACGGGAGCAGGAAAGCCTAGTAACCCCTGGCGCCCTAACTCCGTTGTCTCGCCCGTGTTATCAGAAATCCCCTGCGAGACTATGGTTGCTTGAGCCCATGGCAGCCGCGTTTGAAGGGCGGATTATGTCTGCCCAACTCCGATGCCCCCTCAGGTCTTAATGGGAGACAAAGGGAAATCCGAGACAGGGTGATAACAAGGGGCCCTCTGACTAAGCAACCAGGCCAGGGGCTACAAGCTAACTAACTTAAACCAGAAGTATGTGCGGACAAACCGCCAGGGAAAAGGACAACCAAAAATCCACGAATCCGTTACTCCTATCCAGCACCGCTGGATACCAGAGTGGATTTGTGGGAGCGGAATCCTCCGCAAAAGCTCCGAAACACAATATAACCAAATAATAAATAGTAAGCGGTCAAGCCGCAACACACGGCTACGCTGCGACTCACGAACACCACAGGATGTTAAAGGTGCTCGGTCAGGACTCCAGGAAAAGATGACAACTTGCGAGTATTGGACCACTGAGGACAGGAACGACCGGATAGACAGGACTGGAAAACTCTCTGCAACAGACACAGCAAACAGGAAGCTATTACCGGCGTCTGTGAGAAGTCCAGAGAGTGCTTTTAACTGGGAGCTCTCCAATCAGGAGCCAGACAGGGTAATTAACAATCATGCCGTGCAGCTGCATGCTGCACGGCCAGGATACCAATGAGGTGATTAATCTAGACCCAGCAACGGGGAACGCGGTCCGACAGTGGCGTCCCCGTTGCTAGGGTCTGAGCGGCTCCGTGCGCCCGGCGTCTAGCGTTGCTAGGGAGCCGGCGGCTGTCCGCATGCGGCGTCCCTAGTTGCTAGGCGCCGGGCCGCACTGACGGGCGGACCCTCGGCGCCTAACAGTACCCCCCCCTTGAGGAGGGGTCAAGGAACCCCTAAGGCCAGGTTTCTGAGGAAATTCTCGAAAAAATGCCTTTTTGAGCCTCGGGGCATGGAGATCCTCATCCAGGACCCAAGACCTTTCTTCTGGACCATAACCTCTCCAATGTACCAAAAAATAAAGCCGACCCCGGGACAACTTGGAATCGAGAACCTTCTCCACCAAGAACTCCTGCTGACCCTGTACATCTATTGGTGATTTCCCCTGAGAGATCTTCCGAGGAAATCTACTGGAAGAAACGTATGGTTTCAACAGGGAGCAATGGAAAGTATTTCCGATCCGGAGAGTTCTTGGTAAACGTAACCGGAAAGCAACTGGATTGATTTTTTTTATAATATGAAATGGTCCAATAAATTTAGGGCCCAATCTGGCTGAGGTTTGTCGAAGTCTAATGTTGCGAGTCGACAACCACACCCTATCTCCAACTTTAAAAGTGCATGGCCGCCGGAGCCTGTCAGAAAATTTTTTCTCCCGAAATGCCGCTTTTCTGAGAGCAAGGTGCACTTTTCTCCAAATGAGTCTGAGATGAGCGGTCAAGGTCAGTGAGGAGACAGAGGAATGTTGAAAAAAGGAATTAGCTCTGGGGTGAAAACCAAAAACTGTAAAAAATGGAGACACATTGGTGGAGGAATGACAGGCATTGTTGTAAGCAAACTCCGCCAACGGAAGAAACTCGGACCAGTCATTTTGGAGTTTGGCCGAGTACAAACGCAAATATTGTTTTAATGATTGATTAACTCGCTCAGTCTGCCCGTTGGATTGGGGATGGTAGCCAGACGTTAAAGACAATTTCATCTTTAAAGAGGCACAAAAAGACTTCCAAAATTGTGCAATGAATTGTGGACCCCGATCAGAAACAATATCAGTGGGTAACCCATGGAGTCTGAAAACATGGCGGAGGAACAAAACTGCCAATCCCTGGGCAGATGGCAATCGGGGAAGAGCAATGAAATGGGCCATCTTGCTAAAACGGTCAACTACCACCCATATGACTCGGCATCCGGCTGACAGAGGGAGGTCCACCACAAAATCCATGGGAATATGAGACCATGGCCTGAGAGGAACATTCAAGGGCATAAGTTGACCGATAGGCAAGGAACGGGGAACTTTATGCTGTGCACAGACCTGACACGAAAAAACAAACTCCTTAATGTCTTTGGAAAGACCAGGCCACCATACTGAGCGGGAGACTAATTCCAAAGTCTTAGCGATCCCCGGATGCCCGGCAACTTTGCTATCATGAAACTCCGTCAAAACAGTTGCTCTCAAAAACTCAGGGACATAAAGACGACCAGCAGGAGTATTTCCAGGAGCTTGATGTTGAAGCTGCTTTAACTGGGTAAATAAATCTTGTGTGAGGCCTGCCCGAATGACTGAAGACGGAAGTATGGGAGTAACAGGACTGTTATCATGAACTGGAAGAAAACTGCGTGACAGGGCATCCGCCTTGGCATTCTTGGAACCTGGCCTGAAGGTGATAATAAACTTGAAACGAGTAAAAAATAAAGCCCAACGAGCTTGCCGGGCATTCAGCCGTTTAGCTGATTCAATGTACTGAAGATTTTTGTGATCAGTCAAAACTGAAATGGTATGTGTTGCTCCCTCAAGCCAATGCCTCCACTCCTCGAAAGCCCATTTAATAGCCAGTAATTCCCGGTTACCAACATCGTAGTTGGATTCAGCAGATGAGAATTTCCTGGACATAAAGGCACAAGGATGTAATTCTAGAGAATCCGGATCCTTCTGAGATAGGATAGCCCCTACTCCAACCTCCGAGGCATCAACCTCAACAATGAAAGGCAATTCTGGGTTGGGATGTCTGAGGACCGGGGCTGAGACAAAGGCTTGTTTCAAGGCCTGAAAAGATAACTCAGCTTCACGTGACCAGTTGGTTGGATCCGCTCCCTTCTTAGTCAGTGCCACAATGGGAGCAACTAGGTCGGAGAAAGAGTGAATAAATCTTCTATAATAATTCGCAAACCCTAAAAAGCGCTGAATTGCTTTTAAGTTGGTGGGTTGCGCCCAACTAAGGATGGCTTGGAGCTTCTTCGGTTCCATACAGAATCCCCGAGGGGAAATAATGTACCCTAAAAAGGATACCTCCGTGACATGAAATTCACACTTCTCCAGCTTGGCATATAGGTGATTTTCACGTAATTTTTTTAGAACCTGACGCACCTGGGTAACGTGTTGTTCAATAGAGTCAGAATATATCAAGATATCGTCTAAATAGACTACTACGAATCTTCCAAGAAAATCACGGAGCACATCGTTAATGAGATCCTGGAAAACTGCCGGAGCGTTAGACAGGCCGAATGGCATAACCAGATACTCATAGTGACCCGACTGAGTACTGAATGCCGTTTTCCACTCATCCCCTGACTTGATTCGGATGAGGTTATATGCTCCTCTCAGGTCAATCTTAGAAAAAATCACAGCCGAACGTAGCTGATCAAAGAGGACAGAAATCAGCGGCAAAGGGTAAGTATTTTTTACTGAGATTTTATTCAAGGCTCTAAAGTCAATGCAAGGTCTGAGTGATCCATCCTTCTTCTCCACAAAGAAGAAGCCTGCACTTAAAGGGGATTTAGACGGCCTGATAAATCCTTTCCCTAGGCTTTCTTTAACATATTCATTCATAGCCACAGTTTCTGGTCCGGACAATGCATATAACCTTCCCTTAGGCAAAGTGGCACCAGGAATTAGCTCAATAGCACAATCATAAGGCCGATGGGGAGGCAGAATGTCCGCATTGCCCTTGGAAAATACATCAACAAAATCCTGGTATTCCACAGGAATGGGTGCGGGAATGACAGCAGCTATTCTGATGGGAAGCGTAATACATTCTTTATTACAGATGGTACCCCACTGTGAGATCTCCCCCGACTGCCAATCAATGATGGGATTATGAAAGGCCAGCCAAGGGTGACCCAGAACCACTGGAACTGCTGGGCAATGGGTAAGGAAAAATTCAATTTTTTCGGAATGAAGAGCTCCTACCGAAAATAGTACAGGAGGTGTACAGAGAGAAATAACCCCATTGGACAAGGGACTCCCATCTAAACCATGCATGGTGATACACCTACCCAAGGCTAACTGAGGAATACCTAAGGCCTTGGCCCACGTTAAGTCCATAAAGTTCCCTGCAGCTCCACTGTCAACAAAAGCCGACACCGAGGAACAGAGGCTGCCAAAGGAAACTTTAGCTGGGACTAACAGTGAATTATTTGAGGAGATAAGCTGCAGACCAAAGTGAACCCCCTCACAATTCACTTGGTCGAGGCGTTTCCCGACTTGTTCGGACAATTACGGGCAAAATGTCCCTTACTCCCACAGTACAAACAAAGACCAGAATTTTGCCTTCTGGTTCTTTCTTCAGGAGACAGCTTGGAGAGACCTATCTGCATGGGCTCCTCTATGTCCACAGGAATGGAAAAAACACCAGGAGTAGACCCGACAGATGCTCCTTTTTCAGCCCTCCGCTCTCTGAGACGACGATCAATCTTAATAGAAAGCTCCATGAGTTTATCAAGAGTCTCAGGAGCGGGATACTGAAGGAGACTGTCTTTTATAGACTCAGATAAGCCGAGGCGAAACTGACTGCGCAGGGCTGGGTCATTCCATCCACAGTCGTTCGACCAACGGCGAAACTCCGTACAATAAATCTCTGCGGGATTCTTACCCTGTCTGAGAGCACGCAAATGACTCTCGGCGGATGCCTCTCTATCAGGGTCATCATACAATAGCCCTAAAGACCCCAGAAAGGCGTCTACAGACAACAATGCCGGATCGTCAGTTCTTAAACCAAAAGCCCAGGTCTGGGGATCCCCCTGAAGTAAAGAAATAATAATTCCGACCCGCTGAGATTCCGTACCTGAGGAGACTGGTCTTAAACGAAAATAAAGTTTACAAGACTCTTTAAAATTAAAAAACTGCTTTCTATCCCCAGAAAAACGGTCAGGCAAATGCATTTTTGGTTCAGGAACGACCCTCGGGGAAGTCCGTAACAGATCTTCCTGTGACCTCACCCGAAGGGATAGATCCTGAACCATCTGAGTAAGTTCTTGAATCTGACTAACTAGAAGCTGGCCAGGATTTGGCCCTACACCAGTGGGATTCATGAGGCCGACAAATCTTCCAAACTGAAATAAGGGAAAAAATCAAACCCTGTTTAATTTTAAATTTTAGTCTGGCCGGTAATAATGTTATGATACCAGTACGTCTGACCAGAGGTGATCTTATGACGGAGGTCAGAGTACTGGAATGGAATGCTGGTTACGGGAGCAGGAAAGCCTAGTAACCCCTGGCGCCCTAACTCCGTTGTCTCGCCCGTGTTATCAGAAATCCCCTGCGAGACTATGGTTGCTTGAGCCCATGGCAGCCGCGTTTGAAGGGCGGATTATGTCTGCCCAACTCCGATGCCCCCTCAGGTCTTAATGGGAGACAAAGGGAAATCCGAGACAGGGTGATAACAAGGGGCCCTCTGACTAAGCAACCAGGCCAGGGGCTACAAGCTAACTAACTTAAACCAGAAGTATGTGCGGACAAACCGCCAGGGAAAAGGACAACCAAAAATCCACGAATCCGTTACTCCTATCCAGCACCGCTGGATACCAGAGTGGATTTGTGGGAGCGGAATCCTCCGCAAAAGCTCCGAAACACAATATAACCAAATAATAAATAGTAAGCGGTCAAGCCGCAACACACGGCTACGCTGCGACTCACGAACACCACAGGATGTTAAAGGTGCTCGGTCAGGACTCCAGGAAAAGATGACAACTTGCGAGTATTGGACCACTGAGGACAGGAACGACCGGATAGACAGGACTGGAAAACTCTCTGCAACAGACACAGCAAACAGGAAGCTATTACCGGCGTCTGTGAGAAGTCCAGAGAGTGCTTTTAACTGGGAGCTCTCCAATCAGGAGCCAGACAGGGTAATTAACAATCATGCCGTGCAGCTGCATGCTGCACGGCCAGGATACCAATGAGGTGATTAATCTAGACCCAGCAACGGGGAACGCGGTCCGACAGTGGCGTCCCCGTTGCTAGGGTCTGAGCGGCTCCGTGCGCCCGGCGTCTAGCGTTGCTAGGGAGCCGGCGGCTGTCCGCATGCGGCGTCCCTAGTTGCTAGGCGCCGGGCCGCACTGACGGGCGGACCCTCGGCGCCTAACAGTACCCCCCCCTTGAGGAGGGGTCAAGGAACCCCTAAGGCCAGGTTTCTGAGGAAATTCTCGAAAAAATGCCTTTTTGAGCCTCGGGGCATGGAGATCCTCATCCAGGACCCAAGACCTTTCTTCTGGACCATAACCTCTCCAATGTACCAAAAAATAAAGCCGACCCCGGGACAACTTGGAATCGAGAACCTTCTCCACCAAGAACTCCTGCTGACCCTGTACATCTATTGGTGATTTCCCCTGAGAGATCTTCCGAGGAAATCTACTGGAAGAAACGTATGGTTTCAACAGGGAGCAATGGAAAGTATTTCCGATCCGGAGAGTTCTTGGTAAACGTAACCGGAAAGCAACTGGATTGATTTTTTTTATAATATGAAATGGTCCAATAAATTTAGGGCCCAATCTGGCTGAGGTTTGTCGAAGTCTAATGTTGCGAGTCGACAACCACACCCTATCTCCAACTTTAAAAGTGCATGGCCGCCGGAGCCTGTCAGAAAATTTTTTCTCCCGAAATGCCGCTTTTCTGAGAGCAAGGTGCACTTTTCTCCAAATGAGTCTGAGATGAGCGGTCAAGGTCAGTGAGGAGACAGAGGAATGTTGAAAAAAGGAATTAGCTCTGGGGTGAAAACCAAAAACTGTAAAAAATGGAGACACATTGGTGGAGGAATGACAGGCATTGTTGTAAGCAAACTCCGCCAACGGAAGAAACTCGGACCAGTCATTTTGGAGTTTGGCCGAGTACAAACGCAAATATTGTTTTAATGATTGATTAACTCGCTCAGTCTGCCCGTTGGATTGGGGATGGTAGCCAGACGTTAAAGACAATTTCATCTTTAAAGAGGCACAAAAAGACTTCCAAAATTGTGCAATGAATTGTGGACCCCGATCAGAAACAATATCAGTGGGTAACCCATGGAGTCTGAAAACATGGCGGAGGAACAAAACTGCCAATCCCTGGGCAGATGGCAATCGGGGAAGAGCAATGAAATGGGCCATCTTGCTAAAACGGTCAACTACCACCCATATGACTCGGCATCCGGCTGACAGAGGGAGGTCCACCACAAAATCCATGGGAATATGAGACCATGGCCTGAGAGGAACATTCAAGGGCATAAGTTGACCGATAGGCAAGGAACGGGGAACTTTATGCTGTGCACAGACCTGACACGAAAAAACAAACTCCTTAATGTCTTTGGAAAGACCAGGCCACCATACTGAGCGGGAGACTAATTCCAAAGTCTTAGCGATCCCCGGATGCCCGGCAACTTTGCTATCATGAAACTCCGTCAAAACAGTTGCTCTCAAAAACTCAGGGACATAAAGACGACCAGCAGGAGTATTTCCAGGAGCTTGATGTTGAAGCTGCTTTAACTGGGTAAATAAATCTTGTGTGAGGCCTGCCCGAATGACTGAAGACGGAAGTATGGGAGTAACAGGACTGTTATCATGAACTGGAAGAAAACTGCGTGACAGGGCATCCGCCTTGGCATTCTTGGAACCTGGCCTGAAGGTGATAATAAACTTGAAACGAGTAAAAAATAAAGCCCAACGAGCTTGCCGGGCATTCAGCCGTTTAGCTGATTCAATGTACTGAAGATTTTTGTGATCAGTCAAAACTGAAATGGTATGTGTTGCTCCCTCAAGCCAATGCCTCCACTCCTCGAAAGCCCATTTAATAGCCAGTAATTCCCGGTTACCAACATCGTAGTTGGATTCAGCAGATGAGAATTTCCTGGACATAAAGGCACAAGGATGTAATTCTAGAGAATCCGGATCCTTCTGAGATAGGATAGCCCCTACTCCAACCTCCGAGGCATCAACCTCAACAATGAAAGGCAATTCTGGGTTGGGATGTCTGAGGACCGGGGCTGAGACAAAGGCTTGTTTCAAGGCCTGAAAAGATAACTCAGCTTCACGTGACCAGTTGGTTGGATCCGCTCCCTTCTTAGTCAGTGCCACAATGGGAGCAACTAGGTCGGAGAAAGAGTGAATAAATCTTCTATAATAATTCGCAAACCCTAAAAAGCGCTGAATTGCTTTTAAGTTGGTGGGTTGCGCCCAACTAAGGATGGCTTGGAGCTTCTTCGGTTCCATACAGAATCCCCGAGGGGAAATAATGTACCCTAAAAAGGATACCTCCGTGACATGAAATTCACACTTCTCCAGCTTGGCATATAGGTGATTTTCACGTAATTTTTTTAGAACCTGACGCACCTGGGTAACGTGTTGTTCAATAGAGTCAGAATATATCAAGATATCGTCTAAATAGACTACTACGAATCTTCCAAGAAAATCACGGAGCACATCGTTAATGAGATCCTGGAAAACTGCCGGAGCGTTAGACAGGCCGAATGGCATAACCAGATACTCATAGTGACCCGACTGAGTACTGAATGCCGTTTTCCACTCATCCCCTGACTTGATTCGGATGAGGTTATATGCTCCTCTCAGGTCAATCTTAGAAAAAATCACAGCCGAACGTAGCTGATCAAAGAGGACAGAAATCAGCGGCAAAGGGTAAGTATTTTTTACTGAGATTTTATTCAAGGCTCTAAAGTCAATGCAAGGTCTGAGTGATCCATCCTTCTTCTCCACAAAGAAGAAGCCTGCACTTAAAGGGGATTTAGACGGCCTGATAAATCCTTTCCCTAGGCTTTCTTTAACATATTCATTCATAGCCACAGTTTCTGGTCCGGACAATGCATATAACCTTCCCTTAGGCAAAGTGGCACCAGGAATTAGCTCAATAGCACAATCATAAGGCCGATGGGGAGGCAGAATGTCCGCATTGCCCTTGGAAAATACATCAACAAAATCCTGGTATTCCACAGGAATGGGTGCGGGAATGACAGCAGCTATTCTGATGGGAAGCGTAATACATTCTTTATTACAGATGGTACCCCACTGTGAGATCTCCCCCGACTGCCAATCAATGATGGGATTATGAAAGGCCAGCCAAGGGTGACCCAGAACCACTGGAACTGCTGGGCAATGGGTAAGGAAAAATTCAATTTTTTCGGAATGAAGAGCTCCTACCGAAAATAGTACAGGAGGTGTACAGAGAGAAATAACCCCATTGGACAAGGGACTCCCATCTAAACCATGCATGGTGATACACCTACCCAAGGCTAACTGAGGAATACCTAAGGCCTTGGCCCACGTTAAGTCCATAAAGTTCCCTGCAGCTCCACTGTCAACAAAAGCCGACACCGAGGAACAGAGGCTGCCAAAGGAAACTTTAGCTGGGACTAACAGTGAATTATTTGAGGAGATAAGCTGCAGACCAAAGTGAACCCCCTCACAATTCACTTGGTCGAGGCGTTTCCCGACTTGTTCGGACAATTACGGGCAAAATGTCCCTTACTCCCACAGTACAAACAAAGACCAGAATTTTGCCTTCTGGTTCTTTCTTCAGGAGACAGCTTGGAGAGACCTATCTGCATGGGCTCCTCTATGTCCACAGGAATGGAAAAAACACCAGGAGTAGACCCGACAGATGCTCCTTTTTCAGCCCTCCGCTCTCTGAGACGACGATCAATCTTAATAGAAAGCTCCATGAGTTTATCAAGAGTCTCAGGAGCGGGATACTGAAGGAGACTGTCTTTTATAGACTCAGATAAGCCGAGGCGAAACTGACTGCGCAGGGCTGGGTCATTCCATCCACAGTCGTTCGACCAACGGCGAAACTCCGTACAATAAATCTCTGCGGGATTCTTACCCTGTCTGAGAGCACGCAAATGACTCTCGGCGGATGCCTCTCTATCAGGGTCATCATACAATAGCCCTAAAGACCCCAGAAAGGCGTCTACAGACAACAATGCCGGATCGTCAGTTCTTAAACCAAAAGCCCAGGTCTGGGGATCCCCCTGAAGTAAAGAAATAATAATTCCGACCCGCTGAGATTCCGTACCTGAGGAGACTGGTCTTAAACGAAAATAAAGTTTACAAGACTCTTTAAAATTAAAAAACTGCTTTCTATCCCCAGAAAAACGGTCAGGCAAATGCATTTTTGGTTCAGGAACGACCCTCGGGGAAGTCCGTAACAGATCTTCCTGTGACCTCACCCGAAGGGATAGATCCTGAACCATCTGAGTAAGTTCTTGAATCTGACTAACTAGAAGCTGGCCAGGATTTGGCCCTACACCAGTGGGATTCATGAGGCCGACAAATCTTCCAAACTGAAATAAGGGAAAAAATCAAACCCTGTTTAATTTTAAATTTTAGTCTGGCCGGTAATAATGTTATGATACCAGTACGTCTGACCAGAGGTGATCTTATGACGGAGGTCAGAGTACTGGAATGGAATGCTGGTTACGGGAGCAGGAAAGCCTAGTAACCCCTGGCGCCCTAACTCCGTTGTCTCGCCCGTGTTATCAGAAATCCCCTGCGAGACTATGGTTGCTTGAGCCCATGGCAGCCGCGTTTGAAGGGCGGATTATGTCTGCCCAACTCCGATGCCCCCTCAGGTCTTAATGGGAGACAAAGGGAAATCCGAGACAGGGTGATAACAAGGGGCCCTCTGACTAAGCAACCAGGCCAGGGGCTACAAGCTAACTAACTTAAACCAGAAGTATGTGCGGACAAACCGCCAGGGAAAAGGACAACCAAAAATCCACGAATCCGTTACTCCTATCCAGCACCGCTGGATACCAGAGTGGATTTGTGGGAGCGGAATCCTCTGCAAAAGCTCCGAAACACAATATAACCAAATAATAAATAGTAAGCGGTCAAGCCGCAACACACGGCTACGCCGCGACTCACGAACACCACAGGATGTTAAAGGTGCTCGGTCAGGACTCCAGGAAAAGATGACAACTTGCGAGTATTGGACCACTGAGGACAGGAACGACCGGATAGACAGGACTGGAAAACTCTCTGCAACAGACACAGCAAACAGGAAGCTATTACCGGCGTCTGTGAGAAGTCCAGAGAGTGCTTTTAACTGGGAGCTCTCCAATCAGGAGCCAGACAGGGTAATTAACAATCATGCCGTGCAGCTGCATGCTGCACGGCCAGGATACCAATGAGGTGATTAATCTAGACCCAGCAACGGGGAACGCGGTCCGACAGTGGCGTCCCCGTTGCTAGGGTCTGAGCGGCTCCGTGCGCCCGGCGTCTAGCGTTGCTAGGGAGCCGGCGGCTGTCCGCATGCGGCGTCCCTAGTTGCTAGGCGTCGGGCCGCACTGACGGGCGGACCCTCGGCGCCTAACAGCAGTTAGGTATTTTACTCACGGTTTTTTCTTCGGTCTGGTGATCGTAATGTGATTGACAGGAAGTGGGTGTTTCTGGGCGGAAACAGGCCGTTTTATGGGTGTGTGCGAAAAAACGCTACCGTTTCTGGGAAAAACGCGGGAGTGGCTGAAGAAACGGAGCAGTGTCTGGGCGAACGCTGGGTGTGTTTGTGACGTCAAACCAGGAACGACAAGCACTGAACTGATCGCAGATGCCGAGTAAGTCTGGAGCTACTCAGAAACTGCTAAGAGGTGTGTAATCGCAATATTGAGAATCTTTCGTTCGCAATTTTAAGAAGCTAAGATTTACTCCCAGTAGGCGGCGGCTTAGCGTGTGTAAAGCTGCTAAAAGCAGCTTGCGAGCGAACAACTCGGAATGAGGGCCAATAATGCCCACAGTATCAGTGCCGCTTATACACACAATAATGCCCACAGTATCAGTGCCGCTTATACACACAATAATGCCCACAGTATCAGTGACGCATACACACACAATAATGCCCACAGTATCAGTGCCGCTTATACACACAATAATGCCCACAGTATCAGTGACGCTTATACACACAATAATGCCCACAGTATCAGTGACGCTTATACACACAATAATGCCCACAGTATCAGTGACGCTTATACACACAATAATGCCCACAGTATCAGTGACGCATACACACACAATAATGCCCACAGTATCAGTGACGCTTACACACAAAATAATGCCCACAGTATCAGTGCCGCTTATACACACAATAATGCCCACAGTATCAGTGACGCTTATACACACAATAATGCCCACAGTATCAGTGCCACTTATACACATTGATAAAGCTGAATTTTTATCTTATATAATATCCTTTAAGAGGTCTAAGAACACTGTACGCTATCTACGTAAGAAGTACCGTAAGGGTACGCAAGTTGCGTAGCGATCGCTCAGCCGTAGTCGAGACGCTCAAGCGTCACGTTCGCTTACGGCTTAGTGATCACAGGCAGGCACGCTATTGGCTGCCGACTAACGTAATGATTAGCTATAGCGTAGCGGACGCTCGGGACCACGAGGAGATCACCAGCGATGCAGACGCTCACAACGTTAAACCTTTATATCTATACCTTCAGCAATGAAATACACAGTAAACCTTAGTGTGGAGACAATGTGTAAGTGCAACCTAGTGTAACCTGATTACCTACAAAGCTGCTTGAGCGTCACCGACGCTCAGAGAATACTTAACACTATAAAGAATACACAGATACCTGGCTTAGGGTCCGAAACCTATTATATGTATTATGACTATTACTTGCAAAAAGAATCACAGTACAAAGCATACACTACAGTATAACATAAACCAACTAACCAGATAACTGCACAGGAAATATAATATAATACAATATACTTAAAGGAATATACGAGAGAGAGAGAGAGAGAGAGAAGAGAGAGAGAGAAGACGGCTCACAGTAAGACAATATGATTACGGAGAAAACTTACGCACAAGGGGAAACGATCGCAAGCGCCTCTGGACATCCAGCTTCCCGATTATCAGCAATGAGAACCGTTTGAAGAGAAGTGTAAGCTGGATGCCACAGGCCCGTCTTTTATGCTCCACACACAATGCAATCTAATGGTCCCTACAATCTTATCGTCCATTGGACACAGGAATTCGGCTTCGCATTATAACAAAAGGTCATAGGTTGTTTCATACAGGTGGGCTGTGACTGTTTCCAACTGTTCAGGTGGGTGGGAAACTAGGTTTCCCGCCGCATGATTAAGTAAGAACAAATAATAGTAAATGAACATAAACTTCTTATGTTCATAACTATTCGCACGAGCGATTGATCCGCTCCAAACCAACACCGGAATATTGCTATTTAAATACTCTTCCGATGGGTACCAAACACTGCCGTATGACTCCTGTTAGACCCTTCGTACAATGCAAAGAGGGATTCCTCCGTTCAGGGACATTCTATATTAACCAAACTTTCAGAATCTATCAAAGGGACCATGATCTATAAACTACATTAATTGTGAAAATATGTAACGATTGGGTCGCACGCTACGACTACATACTCTTTACCGTAAATACGCATACCGAGTGCGAGCGGGTGCACGCAACAACGGGTATGCGCTATCACGGGAAAGCGCACGCATGCGCAGCGCGGACCAGTGTGAGGTGCAAATATGGCAGCGTGTATAGGGATATTTTTCTGACTTTGACAGTCCACCCTTTGGCAGTCAATAATAACTGCCACCTTCTAAAACATTTCAAAAGGAGAAAAATATATGTCAGGGGTTAATTCATTTCCATGGTTGGGTAGGGGAGGAGAGAGGAGTAGGTGTGAGGAGGGTATGACCTAGTGAGATAGCAGAAGCATGTGTGTATGAGTCCATGTTTGGGGGGTCATGTATCATCGTGCCGTACGTGTTGTAAATCAAGCTTCGAGGTATTGCGAAGTATACATTTGAATTCCTTCTCATCCCGTATTAAGGATCTGTGGATGGGCTGTCAAACTCTACCGAGCTCATTTCGGCTTTCAGTTGTAACAAAATGGGGAAGCACATTTTAGTTGATGATACATGAATAGGGGAGGTATGTGGTTGCTGATATCTGTGCCTGTATTCCCTATCGACTATGTGTGTCATTACCTGAGGGTTGTAGAGATGAAGATAAAGAACACTTATGGAAAATGCAGTGGTATTCTATGTCAGGTTAATGTACATCTGTCGGTCGAAGTTTTGTTCGGTATCAGTTGAAAGTCGTCTTCTTTGCGCTGTTTTGCTCATTAGGCGTGAGCAATAAGCTTTGTCAATGCCATCAGATTTACAAAAAAAAAATGTTGGGCTAGCGTAAGTTTAAGAATTCTAGGGAAACTGGGGATCCATGGCAAAGTTCATCAAATGTCCGTTTCTCAAGTGGTCAAAACTTCTTCTTTGGTCAATCCGTTGTCTGTATAGCGTCTCGTCAACTCCCTCGTCCAAGGGGGTCTTTTTATCTTGGAGAAAAGCAGAAAAACAGGTGAAAGAAACGGACCGTATAATCGCATTTTCATCACATCATTGTTTCTATCGTTGGGTCGTAAATCAAATCCAGGTTAATTACAGTTTCCTCACTCCTCAAACTCATCACTCTGGTACTTTGTTTGCACCTCATTAAAGCCTGCCCGCATCTAAATATCAATCCAATCGATATAACGACACCTAAGATACATAGGAGAAACTTCCCAACATCCATTATGACTCCTTGAGCCCAGTCTCCTAAACCAGAGAACCAATTTCGCGGGTTCAACCATGACACCCAACCAGTCAGCTCATTACCCACAGCAGCAAGAGTGAGATTGTGTTTTCGGCGAAATTCCCACTTTAATTGGAGAATATCGTCCATCTTTTGGTCTATGACCTCTACCGGATCCTCGGTGCTATTCGTGATATACGTGCAACACTTCACGCCGTACTGTGTTGCCAATGTAACACAATATCCGCCTGTCACTGCTGTGAGGTAATTAAGAACCATTCTATGCTGTACCAGTTCTGTTTTATAGGCTTGAAGTTCTCTTCCAGTGTATCTAAACGTGTCATCATACATTTCAGTGATATTATCTAACAAATTGGCGAGTGCGGAAATGTATCTATAATTCATCACTCCTCGAGCGGTGCGAGTGAAATCTAACGCCACCAGAACCTGAATCCCGGTGGATTCATGGATCAGATCAGAGGCCGGATGCTCTAACCTTTCTGACAGTTGTCTTTTAACAAGGTGCTCGTAATGAGTGTGAGTATAAGGAGCTTGGGCACCACGGTGTATGTCTTTCATTTTGTCATGTGTTACAGTCATCACTTCAGGCAATACTTTTCCAATATAACACAATCCTTCAGAGTTTGGGGCAAGCCACTTGTACGCCTTTCTCCCGCATATGAAATATGCCTCATCGGGGAGAACATATGGGACGGAGAAGGACATTACCATATTACAAACCTTCCAGGTGAAATCTCCTAACCCTAATTCTTCCATCTGCTTAATACACGTATCAGGTTGTACGATATGTGCACAGTATCCTGGTGATACTTCTCCAACTCTAGTAATCCTATTTCCTAAGGTATATCTATACCTGAAAGATTTTCCTCTACTGGCTATGTGGCGTACAAGCTCTGTATCTGTAGGCATTCTATCTGCTCTGTGTGAAAAGGTCATGGTGTGGTCACTCCATGACACTTCCCAATTTCCCGGCTTTCTGGGATTGGAGATGTTGAAACATAACAGGGACCTATCCACATGGTATTGGTGGAGCTTCAAACTAGGAGGGCTGGAGATATTAAACCTCCTGTCCACCGGTCTCCCACCCTTTAGCTCAAGTACCTCCCCTATTGTTAAAGGAAATGGTACTAGCCCTGATTTGCTATGACCCTGAGGTACTTGAGAGCATACCCAACAATCTGTTTTATTTAACACGCTACCCACTAAGGAGTGATAGTCACTCAATGGATGCTGGTCCATATGGTTATTAAAACTGGATTGGCATTATTGTTACAGAGCCTACAGATACGGTCTTTCTTCTTAAACTAACAATCCTTCAAAATGTTTACAAATAACAAGGTTGTTAGATCGTGCCCGGTACTCGCCTTTGCTTGGTGATTGGGTTGCTATTGGAAATTTACACCTCCGTCTCAGTCATTAGAACCTTTCTGGATCCTTCCTCGACCTCACTGGTACTCTCACCGAAACAGACTGCTCTGGTCAACATCAGGGTCGACAGGAAAATCCATATCACAGTCTCTTGGGGCAAGTCCATCTTACAGGAGGAGAAAAGAAGAAATTTGTAAAGGGGGGTATAAGAAAATCAGTTTGAGGGGGAGAGAACTTGTTACGATAATAAGTTCTCTCGTCTTGTTGTTCTTCTTGTTCTGCTGTCCTCTCGAAGGTGCTGTCTCTCAGTCTTCAAAATGAACATTCTGGTGATGCAATATTCCTTCCTAAGCAGCGATCTTTCTGTAAGGAGCAAAAATCTGGCATTACCATTGGTCCAACTGAGGGGTGACATACCATCTTCAAACCATGAAAACATGAGTGAGAAGAGAGAGAAAATAAAAACAAAAGAGACAGAGAACAATTCATGTGCATATATACATTACATAATTCGACAATAACCATCAATAAGAGAAGAGAAACAAAGCATTTTTAAACATTGTCAACATTGAGAAAACATTGTCAGCATTAGAAAAACATTGTCAGACTTATTAGGCTGTCATATCTACGTGTCTAATGGTCTCCTTGAGCAGTCCCTCCCCACCAGCACCTGCATTACTCCACTGTCTGTATCTGGCCAGAAATACATTGTGGCGGAGGTCATGCTGGGGTTTGGTAGACTTCTGCAAGGACCAAGTGGATATGCAATGTGTGAATTCTTACCAATACTCGTCAGAGATGGGGATAGAGAGAGAGAGAAAAAAAAAAACATTTTTCTTCACAAATACATTTACAACGTTTCACCTGGTCATTCCTGTGTCTTCAGTGAATGGCCTCCCATTTTATTAACCGTTACCTCAGGCTTACCTCCAGTCTTAATGATCACCTTTCTTGACTACTTACCATGGGTGTGGCTCAAAATCCTCACTATATGATCCTTGATTATAATGGTGTGTGTTGTAATTTTGCTCATTTCTTGGTCTAGGGGGTCTAACTTTATGTGAGTTATTACAGTTGCTGGCGTAATGCCCTTCTCTTCTACAATGGTAACAAACCCTTGGCTTTCTCCAAGTGTCAGTGAACTGGGGTCTTGGCTGATTTGATGCCTCTTCAAACGCTTGGATGCTCATCACCCTCAACCGCTTTCCCTGTATCTCCCTGCTTCTTTGGGTATTATGGTTATGTTGTTGTCTAGGGGGTGCATATACCTTGTGTGTGCTTCTAGGCCTGCAATCTCTTGCATAATGACCTTCCTCCTGGCAGTTATAACACCTAGTCACCTTTGACTTACCCACAGGGACCTGAGGCTCCTTTGCTTCCCCGTGCTTGCTGATGTTCTGCTCATGATTAATGATGGCCTCTCTTAATGCGGCCACCGAGATATCTTTCCAGTCTGGGTTGGTGGTCTGTACCCTTGTTCTTAATTCATCATTTAAACCATTTATTAATGCTTTACCCACTATTCCTTTATATTGTGCATTTGTCTTGATGTCTGTGATCCCAGTGTTTCTAGCCATTATTTGCAGTGTTCGATTGAAATAATGAGAAATACTTTCCCCTTCCCTTTGTCTTATGGAGAAGATTTTGTTCCACTCGACAATGGCTGGGAAATATACTTCTAACTGTTGGTTGATCTGCTTAATACATTCCTGATTGTGTTCCTCCGTACAAGGTGCCTCCGTGTCTAATTTACAATCAGCAATAAATTTCGCAGGGTCAACACTGGAGGGCAAACATACCCTCAGCACTGTCCGCCAATCTTTGTTGGTGGGTTCTGTGGAGTTTCCTAGTTCTTTAACAAATCTCTGACATGCTGCTAGATTTTTCCTAGGATCAGGAAATTCAGACATAATTGATCTCAATTCGGTCCGGGACCAGAGACAGCGCATTGTACTGTCCTTGACGGGAATGATTCTCTGATCGTCAGTCTTCCCATTGGGGACTGCAATCACCCTGACCGGATCAAACTCAGCTACATCATCTTGTGTTGGTCTTACAATATGTGGTACATCTGTAGGTGCGTGATATGAAACATTGTACGTACCTGTGGACACGACCTCACCTGACCCTCCGTTAGGGGGTTTGATTATTGCCTTTACCAATTTGGTCGCGTCCACCTGGATGTCTTGTGTGATGGTTGTTGGAAGGGGTGCCGACATCGTTCTGGACTCCCTTTCTTGTTGGTATTCCTGAGGGAAGTTTGACATGGGGTGCAACTTGCATAGGTTAATAGTTGTACATTCAACAGTATTACAATAATCATTGTTACATTTATTACACTTATTCTTATTATCTATACTACAGTTGCTAAGAGCGTTTTTATTGTTCACCCTTGTGCTTTTCTCCGCAACCACAATCCCCTCCATCGCCATGTCTCTCTTCTCAAGATAAGAGTCAGATAAGTCAATTAAATCTCTTTGTAATTCACCTTCCTGCTGCCATAACTGAAAATAATCATAATGTTTGCTTCGTCTCTTTGCTGGTTTTATGAGACATATCCTCCTCCTTAAATTTTGTAACACTTTTGGGCTAAAGCTGCCTATATTTGGGAACTTCTCCCCATCATGTACAGTCATTCTTTCCCATTCATCACATAAAACCTCTGTGTGACTTCCATATTTCTCACACATTACATACCTGGCCGATCCTACTGGACGGTTTACAGGGTCAACCCGAACCGAGGTTGATCGCCCCCTTCCTGAACAACTGGCCCCCATAACCTGCAGGCGTCCGCTTGCTCTACCTCTGATCTCTATATCAGGGTCTTCAGCGAACCCTTACAGAAAACCAAATTATTCACGATAGGTAGGCGGTGAAGTTTACCGAGCACCTCACTCGCTCGCCCACGCCGACCAATGCGACCTGATCACACCGATATGGTGCTGGCGCACTCGACCCAGGGCACCTATAAAAACCTTTGTTTACTGGAACATGTGAGGGTTATCCGAAGAACACTTACTCTTTCCAGTAAAGGTAGGGTTGTTGGATAATTCCTGAGTGACCAGCGAACTTCCCTTCTCAAAAATAAAAAAATTACACAAATCACGTCAGAATGTACAAATAGCGTTTGTGACCCCTTTACTCTAATGGTACTAGGTCAGATTACTAACTACTGTACACAATTACGTGCGGTCCAGTCGTTCAGCACACAAGCAACTAAACTTATGTACGGAAAGACCAATGGAATCGAAAATTGCGGCTGCGAATTCCTTCAGCGAGCTTGTATGGCCTATATGGGTGTTGCACCAACCCTTTTTGGTGTTGTGCCTGTGGACTGTATAGCGGACTTCCTTGTTTACTGTACCTGGACCTGTTGGTCTACTATGACCTCCTGGTCTTGTTTCTATACGACCTCCTGGTCTTGTTTCTATACGACCTCCTGGTCTTGTTTCTATACGACCTCCTGGTCTGACCTTCTATACTAGTCCGCTATACTCTAATGCTCAAATATTGTGTTTTAACCAAGGATGCCTCCCTAGCCACCGTGCATGTCACTTACACGTATGTTCCTCACGAGTACTCGGTGATTTCTTTTGGTTCAACCTCCAAATTGTATAAATGTATGAAAACACTCACTCACCACATGTACACTTTTGTTTCTATTTCTATTTCTGTTTCTGCGCAGAAATTTTTCCTTTAGCCCAGCTGTGTTACCAATTAGGAGCAGGATCTGTTAATTAAATTTCGGACACCAAAAATAGACTTGCGTTATTTATCGCCTGTTGCGCTATTTACCGCTTTGCGTTACTTATCGCGTTGCGTTAAAAATCAACTTTATCGTGACTTGAGCTACGTGGGCGTAACCGGACGCTCCGTTGCGTAATGTACGCTGCGTGCGTCTGCCTTTGGATTGCGTACACAAGTCTTTTGTTAGGGACACGTGTACGTAAAGCAAAGATCCACCGTAACACAATTTATACTTTTATCAATGTAGATGATCCCTGATCATCTACCACACACCACACTGACTTCGCCCTATCTCCCAGGCAAAACTGTGTGTTTGTCTACACTTTAACTATGTTACCTCTATTCTTAAACTATGAAATAACAGCAAATCTCTTTTAGCACTTTTATCAACTATAAAACTGGCAGACAGGATAGTGATATACGAAAAATGAAAAAGAAATGCAGATATATATGTATGCGTGCGTGTATACGCAAGACAGAAGAAAAATAGACAGTTTAAAAAGACACTAGCGTTTTGTTCTTACCTCCGGTTCCCGGATTCCTTCAGCACTCGTTATCTAAGCGAAGCAGACGCTTATCCCGTCAGCACTACGAGACAACCTCCCGCCCTTTGCTGAGGGATAATGTCTGCTGATTCTACCTAGTGCAGATATGTGAAGGACTGGACGGCCCCCAATTGATAAAGCTGAATTTTTATCTTATATAATATCCTTTAAGAGGTCTAAGAACACTGTACGCTATCTACGTAAGAAGTACCGTAAGGGTACGCAAGTTGCGTAGCGATCGCTCAGCCGTAGTCGAGACGCTCAAGCGTCACGTTCGCTTACGGCTTAGTGATCACAGGCAGGCACGCTATTGGCTGCCGACTAACGTAATGATTAGCTATAGCGTAGCGGACGCTCGGGACCACGAGGAGATCACCAGCGATGCAGACGCTCACAACGTTAAACCTTTATATCTATACCTTCAGCAATGAAATACACAGTAAACCTTAGTGTGGAGACAATGTGTAAGTGCAACCTAGTGTAACCTGATTACCTACAAAGCTGCTTGAGCGTCACCGACGCTCAGAGAATACTTAACACTATAAAGAATACACAGATACCTGGCTTAGGGTCCGAAACCTATTATATGTATTATGACTATTACTTGCAAAAAGAATCACAGTACAAAGCATACACTACAGTATAACATAAACCAACTAACCAGATAACTGCACAGGAAATATAATATAATACAATATACTTAAAGGAATATACGAGAGAGAGAGAAGAGAGAGAGAAGACGGCTCACAGTAAGACAATATGATTACGGAGAAAACTTACGCACAAGGGGAAACGATCGCAAGCGCCTCTGGACATCCAGCTTCCCGATTATCAGCAATGAGAACCGTTTGAAGAGAAGTGTAAGCTGGATGCCACAGGCCCGTCTTTTATGCTCCACACACAATGCAATCTAATGGTCCCTACAATCTTATCGTCCATTGGACACAGGAATTCGGCTTCGCATTATAACAAAAGGTCATAGGTTGTTTCATACAGGTGGGCTGTGACTGTTTCCAACTGTTCAGGTGGGTGGGAAACTAGGTTTCCCGCCGCATGATTAAGTAAGAACAAATAATAGTAAATGAACATAAACTTCTTATGTTCATAACTATTCGCACGAGCGATTGATCCGCTCCAAACCAACACCGGAATATTGCTATTTAAATACTCTTCCGATGGGTACCAAACACTGCCGTATGACTCCTGTTAGACCCTTCGTACAATGCAAAGAGGGATTCCTCCGTTCAGGGACATTCTATATTAACCAAACTTTCAGAATCTATCAAAGGGACCATGATCTATAAACTACATTAATTGTGAAAATATGTAACGATTGGGTCGCACGCTACGACTACATACTCTTTACCGTAAATACGCATACCGAGTGCGAGCGGGTGCACGCAACAACGGGTATGCGCTATCACGGGAAAGCGCACGCATGCGCAGCGCGGACCAGTGTGAGGTGCAAATATGGCAGCGTGTATAGGGATATTTTTCTGACTTTGACAACATAATAATGCCCACAGTATCAGTGCCGCTTATACACCTAATAATGCCCACAGTATCAGTGCCGCTTATACATATAATAATGCCCACAGTATCAGTGCCTCTTAAACACACAATAATGCCCACAGTATCAGTGCCGCTAATACACATAATAATGTCCACAGTATCAGTGCCGCTTATGCACACAATAATGCCCACAGTATCAGTGCCGCTTATACACAATAATGCCCACAGTATCAGTGCCGCTTATACACACAATAATGCCCACAGTATCAGTGTCGCTTATACATATAATAATGCCCACAGTAGCAGTGACGCTATACACACAATAATGCCCACAGTATCAGTGCCTCTTATACACACAATAATGCCCACAGTATAAGTGCCGCTTATACACATAATAATGCCCACAGTATCAGTGCCGCTTATACACATAATAATGCCCACAGTATCAGTGACACTTATACGCATTATAATGCCCACAGTATCAGTGCCGCTTATACACATAATAATGTCCACAGTATCAGTGCCGCTTATACACATAATAATGCCCACAGTATCAGTGACACTTATACGCATTATAATGCCCACAGTATCAGTGCCGCTTATACACATAATAATGTCCACAGTATCAGTGCCGCTTATACACATAATAATGCCCACAGTATCAGTGCCGCTTATACACACAATAATGCCCACAGTATCAGTGCCGCTTATACACACAATAATGCCCACAGTATAAGTGCCGCTTATACACACAATAATGGCCACAGTATCAGTGCCGCTTATACACACAATAATGCCCACAGTATCAGTGACGCTAACACACAATAATGCCCACAGTATCAGTGCCGCTTATACACTTAATAATGCCCACAGTATCAGTGACGCTTATACACACAATAATGGCCACAGTAGCAGTGCCGCTTATACACACAATAATGGCCACAGTATCAGTGCCGCTTATACACACAATAATGCCCACAGTATCAGTGCCGCTTATACACACAATAATGCCCACAGTATCAGTGACACTTATACACACAATAATGCCCACAGTATCAGTGCCGCTTATACATATAATAATGCCCACAGTAGCAGTGCCGCTATACACACAATAATGCCCACAGTATCAGTGCCTCTTAAACACACAATAATGCCCACAGTATCAGTGCCGCTAATACACATAATAATGTCCACAGTATCAGTGCCGCTTATGCACACAATAATGCCCACAGTATCAGTGCCGCTTATACACACAATAATGCCCACAGTATCAGTGCCGCTTATACACACAATAATGCCCACAGTATCAGTGCCGCTTATACACACAATAATGGCCACAGTATCAGTGCCGCTTATACACACAATAATGCCCACAGTATCAGTGCCGCTTATACACACAATAATGCCCACAGTATCAGTGCCGCTTATACACACAATAATGCCCACAGTATCAGTGCCGCTTATACACACAATAATGCCCACAGTATCAGTGACGCTTATACACACAATAATGCCCACAGTATCAGTGACGCTTATACACACAATAATGCCCACAGTATCAGTGACGCTTACACACAATAATGCCCACAGTATCAGTGACGCTTCGCTTATACACACAATAATGCCCACAGTATCAGTGCCGCTTATACACACAATAATGCCCACAGTATCAGTGCCGCTTATACACACAATAATGGCCACAGTATCAGTGCCGCTTATACACACAATAATGCCCACAGTATCAGTGCCGCTTATACACACAATGGCCACAGTATCAGTGCCGCTTATACACACAATAATGCCCACAGTATCAGTGACGCTTATACACACAATAATGCCCACAGTATCAGTGCCGCTTATACACACAATAATGCCCACAGTATCAGTGCCGCTTATACACACAATAATGCCCACAGTATCAGTGCCGCTTATACACACAATAATGCCCACAGTATCAGTGCCGCTTATACACACAGTAATGCCCACAGTAGCAGTGCCGCTTATACACACAATAATGTCCACAGTATCAGTGACGCTTATACACACAATAATGGCCACAGTATCAGTGCCGCTTATACACACAATAATGCCCACAGTATCAGTTCCGCTTATACACACAATAATGCCCACAGTATCAGTGCCACTTATAAGCACAATAATGCCCACAGTATCAGTGACGCTTACACACAATAATGCCCACAGTATCAGTGCCGCTTATACACACAATAATGCCCACAGTATCAGTGTCGCTTATACATATAATAATGCCCACAGTAGCAGTGACGCTATACACACAATAATGCCCACAGTATCAGTGCCTCTTATACACACAATAATGCCCACAGTATCAGTGCCTCTTATACACACAATAATGCCCACAGTATAAGTGCCGCTTATACACATAATAATGCCCACAGTATCAGTGCCGCTTATACACACAATAATGCCCACAGTATCAGTGCCACTTATACACATAATAATGCCCACAGTATCAGTGACACTTATACGCATTATAATGCCCACAGTATCAGTGCCGCTTATACACATAATAATGTCCACAGTATCAGTGCCGCTTATACACATAATAATGCCCACAGTATCAGTGCCGCTTATACACACAATAATGCCCACAGTATCAGTGCCGCTTATACACACAATAATGCCCACAGTATAAGTGCCGCTTATACACACAATAATGGCCACAGTATCAGTGCCGCTTATACACACAATAATGCCCACAGTATCAGTGACGCTAACACACAATAATGCCCACAGTATCAGTGCCGCTTATACACTTAATAATGCCCACAGTATCAGTGACGCTTATACACACAATAATGGCCACAGTAGCAGTGCCGCTTATACACACAATAATGGCCACAGTATCAGTGCCGCTTATACACACAATAATGCCCACAGTATCAGTGCCGCTTATACACACAATAATGCCCACAGTATCAGTGACACTTATACACACAATAATGCCCACAGTATCAGTGCCGCTTATACATATAATAATGCCCACAGTAGCAGTGCCGCTATACACACAATAATGCCCACAGTATCAGTGCCTCTTAAACACACAATAATGCCCACAGTATCAGTGCCGCTAATACACATAATAATGTCCACAGTATCAGTGCCGCTTATGCACACAATAATGCCCACAGTATCAGTGCCGCTTATACACACAATAATGCCCACAGTATCAGTGCCGCTTATACACACAATAATGCCCACAGTATCAGTGCCGCTTATACACACAATAATGGCCACAGTATCAGTGCCGCTTATACACACAATAATGCCCACAGTATCAGTGCCGCTTATACACACAATAATGCCCACAGTATCAGTGCCGCTTATACACACAATAATGCCCACAGTATCAGTGCCGCTTATACACACAATAATGCCCACAGTATCAGTGACGCTTATACACACAATAATGCCCACAGTATCAGTGACGCTTATACACACAATAATGCCCACAGTATCAGTGACGCTTACACACAATAATGCCCACAGTATCAGTGACGCTTCGCTTATACACACAATAATGCCCACAGTATCAGTGCCGCTTATACACACAATAATGCCCACAGTATCAGTGCCGCTTATACACACAATAATGGCCACAGTATCAGTGCCGCTTATACACACAATAATGCCCACAGTATCAGTGCCGCTTATACACACAATGGCCACAGTATCAGTGCCGCTTATACACACAATAATGCCCACAGTATCAGTGACGCTTATACACACAATAATGCCCACAGTATCAGTGCCGCTTATACACACAATAATGCCCACAGTATCAGTGCCGCTTATACACACAATAATGCCCACAGTATCAGTGCCGCTTATACACACAATAATGCCCACAGTATCAGTGCCGCTTATACACACAATAATGGCCACAGTATCAGTGCCGCTTATACACACAATAATGCCCACAGTATCAGTGCCGCTTATACACACAATAATGGCCACAGTATCAGTGCCGCTTATACACACAATAATGCCCACAGTATCAGTGCCGCTTATACACACAATAATGCCCACAGTATCAGTGCCGCTTATACACACAATAATGCCCACAGTATCAGTGACGCTTATACACACAATAATGCCCACAGTATCAGTGACGCTTATACACACAATAATGCCCACAGTATCAGTGACGCTTATACACACAATAATGCCCACAGTATCAGTGACGCTTATACACACAATAATGCCCACAGTATCAGTGACGCTTACACACAATAATGCCCACAGTATCAGTGACGCTTCGCTTATACACACAATAATGCCCACAGTATCAGTGTCGCTTATACACACAATAATGCCCACAGTATCAGTGACGCTTATACACATAATAATGGCCACAGTATCAGTGACGCTTATACACACAATAATGCCCACAGTATCAGTGCCGCTTATACACATAATAATGCCCACAGTATCAGTGCCGCTTATACACACAATAATGCCCACAGTATTAGTGCCGCTTATACACACAATAATGCCCACAGTATCAGTGACGCTTATACACACAGTAATGGCCACAGTATCAGTGCCGCTTATACACACAATAATGCCCACAGTATCAGTGCCGCTTATACACACAATAATGCCCAGAGTATCAGTGCCGCTTATACACACAATAATGCCCACAGTATCAGTGCCGCTTATACATATAATAATGCCCAGAGTATCAGTGCCGCTTATACACACAATAATGCCCACAGTATCAGTGCCGCTTATACACACAGTAATGCCCACAGTATCAGTGCCGCTTATACACACAATAATGCCCACAGTATCAGTGCCGCTTATACACACAATAATGCCCACAGTATCAGTGCCGCTTATACACACAATAATGCCCACAGTATCAGTGCCGCTTATACACACAATAATGCCCACAGTATCAGTGCCGCTTATACACACAATAATGGCCACAGTATCAGTGCCGCTTATACACACAATAATGCCCATAGTATCAGTGACGCTTATACACACAATAATGCCCACAATATCAGTCACGCTTATACACACAATAATGCCCACAGTATCAGTGACGCTTACACACAATAATGCCCACAGTATCAGTGTCGCTTATACACACAATAATGCCCACAGTATCAGTGTCGCTTATACACACAATAATGCCCACAGTATCAGTGACGCTTATACACATAATAATGGCCACAGTATCAGTGACGCTTATACACACAATAATGCCCACAGTATCAGTGCCGCTTATACACATAATAATGCCCACAGTATCAGTGACGCTTATACACACAATAATGCCCACAGTATTAGTGCCGCTTATACACACAATAATGCCCACAGTATCAGTGACGCTTATACACACAATAATGCCCACAGTATCAGTGACGCTTATACACACAGTAATGGCCACAGTATCAGTGCCGCTTATACACACAATAATGCCCACAGTATCAGTGCCGCTTATACACACAATAATGCCCACAGTATCAGTGCCGCTTATACACACAATAATGCCCACAGTATCAGTGACGCTTATACACACAATAATGCCCACAGTATCAGTGCCGCTTATACACACAATAATGGCCACAGTATCAGTGCCGCTTATACACACAATAATGGCCACAGTATCAGTGCCGCTTATACACACAATAATGCCCACAGTATCAGTGACGCTTATACACACAATAATGCCCACAGTATCAGTGACGCTTATACACACAGTAATGGCCACAGTATCAGTGTCGCTTATACACACAATAATGCCCACAGTATCAGTGACGCTTATACACACAGTAATGGCCACAGTATCAGTGCCGCTTATACACACAATAATGCCCACAGTATCAGTGCCGCTTATACACACAGTAATGCCCACAGTATCAGTGACGCTTCGCTTATACACATAATAATGCCCACAGTATCAGTGACGCTTACACACAATGCCCACAGTATCAGTGACGCTTCGCTTATACACACAATAATGCCCACAGTATCAGTGTCGCTTATACACACAATAATGCCCACAGTATCAGTGACGCTTATACACATAATAATGGCCACAGTATCAGTGACGCTTATACACACAATAATGCCCACAGTATCAGTGCCGCTTATACACACAATAATGGCCACAGTATCAGTGCCGCTTATACACACAATAATGCCAACAGTATCAGTGCCGCTTATACACACAATAATGCCCACAGTATCAGTGACGCTTATACACACAATAATGCCCACAGAATCAGTGACGCTTATACACACAGTAATGGCCACAGTATCAGTGTCGCTTATACACACAATAATGCCCACAGTATCAGTGACGCTTATACACACAGTAATGGACACAGTATCAGTGCCGCTTATACACACAATAATGCCCACAGTATCAGTGCCGCTTATACACACAGTAATGCCCACAGTATCAGTGACGCTTTGCTTATACACACAATAATGCCCACAGTATCAGTGACGCTTACACACAATAATGCCCACAGTATCAGTGACGCTTATACACACAGTAATGGCCACAGTATCAGTGTCGTTTATACACACAATAATGCCCACAGTATCAGTGACGCTTCGCTTATACACACAATAATGCCCACAGTATCAGTGCCGCTTATACACACAATAATGCCCACAGTATAAGTGCCGCTTATACACACAATAATGGCCACAGTATCAGTGCCGCTTATACACACAATAATGCCCACAGTATCAGTGACGCTAACACACAATAATGCCCACAGTATCAGTGCCGCTTATACACTTAATAATGCCCACAGTATCAGTGACGCTTATACACACAATAATGGCCACAGTAGCAGTGCCGCTTATACACACAATAATGGCCACAGTATCAGTGCCGCTTATACACACAATAATGCCCACAGTATCAGTGCCGCTTATACACACAATAATGCCCACAGTATCAGTGACACTTATACACACAATAATGCCCACAGTATCAGTGCCGCTTATACATATAATAATGCCCACAGTAGCAGTGCCGCTATACACACAATAATGCCCACAGTATCAGTGCCTCTTAAACACACAATAATGCCCACAGTATCAGTGCCGCTAATACACATAATAATGTCCACAGTATCAGTGCCGCTTATGCACACAATAATGCCCACAGTATCAGTGCCGCTTATACACACAATAATGCCCACAGTATCAGTGCCGCTTATACACACAATAATGCCCACAGTATCAGTGCCGCTTATACACACAATAATGGCCACAGTATCAGTGCCGCTTATACACACAATAATGCCCACAGTATCAGTGCCGCTTATACACACAATAATGCCCACAGTATCAGTGCCGCTTATACACACAATAATGCCCACAGTATCAGTGCCGCTTATACACACAATAATGCCCACAGTATCAGTGACGCTTATACACACAATAATGCCCACAGTATCAGTGACGCTTATACACACAATAATGCCCACAGTATCAGTGACGCTTACACACAATAATGCCCACAGTATCAGTGACGCTTCGCTTATACACACAATAATGCCCACAGTATCAGTGCCGCTTATACACACAATAATGCCCACAGTATCAGTGCCGCTTATACACACAATAATGGCCACAGTATCAGTGCCGCTTATACACACAATAATGCCCACAGTATCAGTGCCGCTTATACACACAATGGCCACAGTATCAGTGCCGCTTATACACACAATAATGCCCACAGTATCAGTGACGCTTATACACACAATAATGCCCACAGTATCAGTGCCGCTTATACACACAATAATGCCCACAGTATCAGTGCCGCTTATACACACAATAATGCCCACAGTATCAGTGCCGCTTATACACACAATAATGCCCACAGTATCAGTGCCGCTTATACACACAATAATGGCCACAGTATCAGTGCCGCTTATACACACAATAATGCCCACAGTATCAGTGCCGCTTATACACACAATAATGGCCACAGTATCAGTGCCGCTTATACACACAATAATGCCCACAGTATCAGTGCCGCTTATACACACAATAATGCCCACAGTATCAGTGCCGCTTATACACACAATAATGCCCACAGTATCAGTGACGCTTATACACACAATAATGCCCACAGTATCAGTGACGCTTATACACACAATAATGCCCACAGTATCAGTGACGCTTATACACACAATAATGCCCACAGTATCAGTGACGCTTATACACACAATAATGCCCACAGTATCAGTGACGCTTACACACAATAATGCCCACAGTATCAGTGACGCTTCGCTTATACACACAATAATGCCCACAGTATCAGTGTCGCTTATACACACAATAATGCCCACAGTATCAGTGACGCTTATACACATAATAATGGCCACAGTATCAGTGACGCTTATACACACAATAATGCCCACAGTATCAGTGCCGCTTATACACATAATAATGCCCACAGTATCAGTGACGCTTATACACACAATAATGCCCACAGTATTAGTGCCGCTTATACACACAATAATGCCCACAGTATCAGTGACGCTTATACACACAGTAATGGCCACAGTATCAGTGCCGCTTATACACACAATAATGCCCACAGTATCAGTGCCGCTTATACACACAATAATGCCCAGAGTATCAGTGCCGCTTATACACACAATAATGCCCACAGTATCAGTGCCGCTTATACATATAATAATGCCCAGAGTATCAGTGCCGCTTATACACACAATAATGCCCACAGTATCAGTGCCGCTTATACACACAGTAATGCCCACAGTATCAGTGCCGCTTATACACACAATAATGCCCACAGTATCAGTGCCGCTTATACACACAATAATGCCCACAGTATCAGTGCCGCTTATACACACAATAATGCCCACAGTATCAGTGCCGCTTATACACACAATAATGCCCACAGTATCAGTGCCGCTTATACACACAATAATGGCCACAGTATCAGTGCCGCTTATACACACAATAATGCCCATAGTATCAGTGACGCTTATACACACAATAATGCCCACAATATCAGTCACGCTTATACACACAATAATGCCCACAGTATCAGTGACGCTTACACACAATAATGCCCACAGTATCAGTGTCGCTTATACACACAATAATGCCCACAGTATCAGTGTCGCTTATACACACAATAATGCCCACAGTATCAGTGACGCTTATACACATAATAATGGCCACAGTATCAGTGACGCTTATACACACAATAATGCCCACAGTATCAGTGCCGCTTATACACATAATAATGCCCACAGTATCAGTGACGCTTATACACACAATAATGCCCACAGTATTAGTGCCGCTTATACACACAATAATGCCCACAGTATCAGTGACGCTTATACACACAATAATGCCCACAGTATCAGTGACGCTTATACACACAGTAATGGCCACAGTATCAGTGCCGCTTATACACACAATAATGCCCACAGTATCAGTGCCGCTTATACACACAATAATGCCCACAGTATCAGTGCCGCTTATACACACAATAATGCCCACAGTATCAGTGACGCTTATACACACAATAATGCCCACAGTATCAGTGCCGCTTATACACACAATAATGGCCACAGTATCAGTGCCGCTTATACACACAATAATGGCCACAGTATCAGTGCCGCTTATACACACAATAATGCCCACAGTATCAGTGACGCTTATACACACAATAATGCCCACAGTATCAGTGACGCTTATACACACAGTAATGGCCACAGTATCAGTGTCGCTTATACACACAATAATGCCCACAGTATCAGTGACGCTTATACACACAGTAATGGCCACAGTATCAGTGCCGCTTATACACACAATAATGCCCACAGTATCAGTGCCGCTTATACACACAGTAATGCCCACAGTATCAGTGACGCTTCGCTTATACACATAATAATGCCCACAGTATCAGTGACGCTTACACACAATGCCCACAGTATCAGTGACGCTTCGCTTATACACACAATAATGCCCACAGTATCAGTGTCGCTTATACACACAATAATGCCCACAGTATCAGTGACGCTTATACACATAATAATGGCCACAGTATCAGTGACGCTTATACACACAATAATGCCCACAGTATCAGTGCCGCTTATACACACAATAATGGCCACAGTATCAGTGCCGCTTATACACACAATAATGCCAACAGTATCAGTGCCGCTTATACACACAATAATGCCCACAGTATCAGTGACGCTTATACACACAATAATGCCCACAGAATCAGTGACGCTTATACACACAGTAATGGCCACAGTATCAGTGTCGCTTATACACACAATAATGCCCACAGTATCAGTGACGCTTATACACACAGTAATGGACACAGTATCAGTGCCGCTTATACACACAATAATGCCCACAGTATCAGTGCCGCTTATACACACAGTAATGCCCACAGTATCAGTGACGCTTTGCTTATACACACAATAATGCCCACAGTATCAGTGACGCTTACACACAATAATGCCCACAGTATCAGTGACGCTTATACACACAGTAATGGCCACAGTATCAGTGTCGTTTATACACACAATAATGCCCACAGTATCAGTGACGCTTCGCTTATACACACAATAATGCCCACAGTATCAGTGCCGCTTATACACACAATAATGCCCACAGTATCAGTGCCACTTATACATATAATAATGCCCACAGTATCAGTGTCGCTTATACACATAATAATGCCCACAGTATCAGTGCCGCTTATACACACAGTAATGGCCACAGTATCAGTGACGCTTATACACACAATAATGCCCACAGTATCAGTTATGCTTACACACAATAATGCCCACAGTATCAGTGACGCTTCGCTTATACACACAATAATGCCCACAGTATCAGTGTCGCTTATACACACAATAATGCCCACAGTATCAGTGACGCTTATACACATAATAATGGCCACAGTATCAGTGATGCTTATACACACAATAATGCCCACAGTATCAGTGCCGCTTATACACATAATAATGCCCACAGTATCAGTGACGCTTATACACACAATAATGCCCACAGTATTAGTGCCGCTTATACACACAATAATGCCCACAGTATCAGTGACGCTTATACACACAATAATGCCCACAGTATCAGTGACGCTTATACGCACAGTAATGGCCACAGTATCAGTGCCGCTTATACACACAATAATGCCCACAGTATCAGTGCCGCTTATACACACAATAATGCCCAGAGTATCAGTGCCGCTTATACACACAATAATGCCCACAGTATCAGTGCCGCTTATACACACAGTAATGCCCACAGTATCAGTGCCGCTTATACACACAATAATGCCCACAGTATCAGTGCCGCTTATACACACAATAATGCCCACAGTATCAGTGCCACTTATACACACAATAATGCCCACAGTATCAGTGCCGCTTATACACACAATAATGGCCACAGTATCAGTGCCGCTTATACACACAATAATGGCCACAGTATCAGTGCCGCTTATACACACAATAATGGCCACAGTATCAGTGCCGCTTATACACACAATAATGCCCACAGTATCAGTGACGCTTATACACACAGTAATGGCCACAGTATCAGTGTCGCTTATACACACAATAATGCCCACAGTATCAGTGACGCTTATACACACAGTAATGGCCACAGTATCAGTGCCGCTTATACACACAATAATGCCCACAGTATCAGTGCCGCTTATACACACAGTAATGCTCACAGTATCAGTGACGCTTCGCTTATACACATAATAATGCCCACAGTATCAGTGACGCTTACACACAATAATGCCCACAGTATCAGTGACGCTTCGCTTATACACACAATAATGCCCACAGTATCAGTGTCGCTTATACACACAATAATGCCCACAGTATCAGTGACGCTTATACACATAATAATGGCCACAGTATCAGTGACGCTTATACACACAATAATGCCCACAGTATCAGTGCCGCTTATACACACAATAATGGCCACAGTATCAGTGCCGCTTATACACACAATAATGCCAACAGTATCAGTGCCGCTTATACACACAATAATGCCCACAGTATCAGTGACGCTTATACACACAATAATGCCCACAGAATCAGTGACGCTTATACACACAGTAATGGCCACAGTATCAGTGTCGCTTATACACACAATAATGCCCACAGTATCAGTGACGCTTATACACACAGTAATGGACACAGTATCAGTGCCGCTTATACACACAATAATGCCCACAGTATCAGTGCCGCTTATACACACAGTAATGCCCACAGTATCAGTGACGCTTATACACACAGTAATGCCCACAGTATCAGTGACGCTTACACACAATAATGCCCACAGTATCAGTGACGCTTTGCTTATACACACAATAATGCCCACAGTATCAGTGACGCTTACACACAATAATGCCCACAGTATCAGTGACGCTTATACATATAATAATGCCCACAGTATCAGTGCCGCTTATACACATAATAATGTCCACATTATCAGTGCCACTTATACACACAATAATGCCCACAGTATCAGTGCCGCTTATACACACAATAATGCCCACAGTATCAGTGACGCATACACACACAATAATGCCCACAGTATCAGTGATGCTTACACACACAATAATGCCCACAGTATCAGTGACGCTTATACACACAGTAATGCCCACAGTATCAGTGCCGCTTATACACACAATAATGCCCACAGTATCAGTGCCGCTTATACACACAGTAATGGCCACAGTATCAGTGACGCTTATACACACAATAATGGCCACAGTATCAGTGACGCTTATACACACAATAATGCCCACAGTATCAGTGACGCTTATACACACAATAATGCCCACAGTATCAGTGCCGCTTATACACACAGTAATGGCCACAGTATCAGTGCCGCTTATACACACAATAATGGCCACAGTATCAGTGACGCTTATACACACAATAATGCCCACAGTATCAGTGCCGCTTATACACACAGTAATGGCCACAGTATCAGTGCCGCTTATACACACAATAATGCCCACAGTATCAGTGACGCTTCGCTTATACACACAATAATGCCCACAGTATCAGTGACGCTTATACACACAATAATGCCCACAGAATCAGTGACGCTTATACACACAGTAATGGCCACAGTATCAGTGTCGCTTATACACACAATAATGCCCACAGTATCAGTGACGCTTATACACACAGTAATGGACACAGTATCAGTGCCACTTATACACAATAATGCCCACAGTATCAGTGACGCTTATACACACAATAATGCCCACAGTATCAGTGACGCTTACACACAATAATGCTCCACAGTATCAGTGACGCTTCGCTTATACACACAATAATGCCCACAGTATCAGTGTCGCTTATACACACAATAATGCCCACAGTATCAGTGACGCTTCGCTTATACACACAATAATGCCCACAGTATCAGTGACGCTTATACACACAATAATGGCCACAGTATCAGTGACGCTTATACACACAATAATGCCCACAGTATCAGTGCTGCTTATACACACAATAATGCCCACAGTATCAGTGACGCTTACACACAATAATGCCCACAGTATCAGTGCTGCTTATACACACAATAATGCCCACAGTATCAGTGCCGCTTATACACACAATAATGCCCACAGTATCAGTGCCGCTTATACACACAATAATGCCCACAGTATCAGTGCCGCTTATACACATAATAATGGCCACAGTATCAGTGACGCTTATACACACAATAATGGCCACAGTATCAGTGCCGCTTATACACACAATAATGGCCACAGTATCAGTGACGCTTATACACACAATAATGTCCACAGTATCAGTGATGCTTATACACACAATAATGCCCACAGTATCAGTGTCGCTTATACACATAATAATGCCCACAGTATCAGTGACGCTTATACACACAATAATGTCCACAGTATCAGTGACGCTTATACACATAATAATGGCCACAGTATCAGTGACGCTTATACACACAATAATGTCCACAGTATCAGTGACGCTTATACACATAATAATGGCCACAGTATCAGTGACGCTTATACACACAATAATGCCCACAGTATCAGTGTCGCTTATACACACAATAATGCCCACAGTATCAGTGACGCTTATACACACAATAATGCCCACAGTATCAGTGACGCTTATACACACAATAATGTCCACAGTATCAGTGCCGCTTATACACACAATAATGCCCACAGTATCAGTGCCGCTTATACACATGCCCACAGTATCAGTGTCACTTATACGTATAATAATTAGAGATGAGCGCCTGAAATTTTTCGGGTTTTGTGTTTTGGTTTTGGGTTCGGTTCCGCGGCCGTGTTTTGGGTTCGACCGCGTTTTGGCAAAACCTCACCGAATTTTTTTTGTCGGATTCGGGTGTGTTTTGGATTCGGGTGTTTTTTTCAAAAAACACTAAAAAACAGCTTAAATCATAGAATTTGGGGGTCATTTTGATCCCAAAGTATTATTAACCTCAAAAACCATAATTTACACTCATTTTCAGTCTATTCTGAATACCTCACACCTCACAATATTATTTTTAGTCCTAAAATTTGCACCGAGGTCGCTGTGTGAGTAAGATAAGCGACCCTAGTGGCCGACACAAACACCGGGCCCATCTAGGAGTGGCACTGCAGTGTCACGCAGGATGTCCCTTCCAAAAAACCCTCCCCAAACAGCACATGACGCAAAGAAAAAAAGAGGCGCAATGAGGTAGCTGTGTGAGTAAGATTAGCGACCCTAGTGGCCGACACAAACACCGGGCCCATCTAGGAGTGGCACTGCAGTGTCACGCAGGATGTCCCTTCCAAAAAACCCTCCCCAAACAGCACATGACGCAAAGAAAAAAAGAGGCTTTTTACTGATATTTGGTGTTTTGGATTTGACATGCTCTGTACTATGACATTGGGCATCGGCCTTGGCAGACGACGTTGCTGGCATTTCATCGTCTCGGCCATGACTAGTGGCAGCAGCTTCAGCACGAGGTGGAAGTGGATCTTGATCTTTCCCTAATTTTGGAACCTCAACATTTTTGTTCTCCATATTTTAATAGGCACAACTAAAAGGCACCTCAGGTAAACAATGGAGATGGATGGATTGGATACTAGTATACAATTATGGACGGGCTGCCGAGTGCCGACACAGAGGTAGCCACAGCCGTGAACTACCGCACTGTACTGTGTCTGCTGCTAATATATAGACTGGTTGATAAAGAGATAGTATACTCGTAACTAGTATGTATGTATAAAGAAAGAAAAAAAAACCACGGTTAGGTGGTATATACAATTATGGACGGGCTGCCGAGTGCCGACACAGAGGTAGCCACAGCCGTGAACTACCGCACTGTACTGTGTCTGCTGCTAATATATAGACTGGTTGATAAAGAGATAGTATACTCGTAACTAGTATGTATGTATAAAGAAAGAAAAAAAAACCACGGTTAGGTGGTATATACAATTATGGACGGGCTGCCGAGTGCCGACACAGAGGTAGCCACAGCCATGAACTACCGCACTGTACTGTGTCTGCTGCTAATATATAGACTGGTTGATAAAGAGATAGTATACTCGTAACTAGTATGTATGTATAAAGAAAGAAAAAAAAACCACGGTTAGGTGGTATATACAATTATGGACGGGCTGCCGAGTGCCGACACAGAGGTAGCCACAGCCGTGAACTACCGCACTGTACTGTGTCTGCTGCTAATATATAGACTGGTTGATAAAGAGATAGTATACTCGTAACTAGTATGTATGTATAAAGAAAGAAAAAAAAACCACGGTTAGGTGGTATATACAATTATGGACGGGCTGCCGAGTGCCGACACAGAGGTAGCCACAGCCGTGAACTACCGCACTGTACTGTGTCTGCTGCTAATATATAGACTGGTTGATAAAGAGATAGTATACTCGTAACTAGTATGTATGTATAAAGAAAGAAAAAAAAACCACGGTTAGGTGGTATATACAATTATGGACGGGCTGCCGAGTGCCGACACAGAGGTAGCCACAGCCGTGAACTACCGCACTGTACTGTGTCTGCTGCTAATATATAGACTGGTTGATAAAGAGATAGTATACTCGTAACTAGTATGTATGTATAAAGAAAGAAAAAAAAACCACGGTTAGGTCACTGGTATATACAATTATGGACGGGCTGCCGAGTGCCGACACAGAGGTAGCCACAGTCGTGAACTACCGCACTGTACTGTGTCTGCTGCTAATATAGACTGGTTGATAAAGAGATAGTATACTACTAATATTATATACTGGTGGTCAGGTCACTGGTCACTAGTCACACTGGCAGTGGCACTCCTGCAGCAAAAGTGTGCACTGTTTAATTTTAATATAATATTATGTACTCCTGGCTCCTGCTATAACCTATAACTGGCACTGCAGTAGTGCTCCCCAGTCTCCCCCACAATTATAAGCTGTGTGAGCTGAGCAGTCAGACAGATATATAATATATATAGATGATGCAGCACACTGGCCTGAGCCTGAGCAGTGCACACAGATATGGTATGTGACTGAGTCACTGTGTGCTGTGTATCGCTTTTTTCAGGCAGAGAACGGATTATAAATAAAAGTGGTGGTCACTGGTCACTATCAGCAAAACTCTGCACTGTACACTACTGAGTACTCCTAATGCTCCCCAAAATTAGTAAATCAAGTGTCTAAACGGAGAGGACGCCAGCCACGTCCTCTCCCTATCAATCTCAATGCACGTGTGAAAATGGCGGCGACGCGCGGCTCCTTATATAGAATCCGAGTCTCGCGATAGAATCCGAGCCTCGCGAGAATCCGACAGCGTCATGATGACGTTCGGGCGCGCTCGGGTTAACCGAGCAAGGCGGGAAGATCCGAGTCGCTCGGACCCGTGAAAAAAAACATGAAGTTCTGGCGGGTTCGGATTCAGAGAAACCGAACCCGCTCATCTCTAATAATAATACCCACATACCATTCGTGCTGGGAGGGAGAAGGAGGGGACGAGATCAGCATGTGCACTGAAGCCTCTTGCTGCCGGCACCACAGCCTATACAGTCAGACAGGCGCTGTGGCAGCCGGCAGCAGCAGCACAGTCACAGAGTTGGGAGTGGGAAACGCAGGTGGTTGGGGAGTCCCACGCAGCTGATCCTCTCCTGCCGGGCTCCAAAACCCAGTGACTACAGGCTGCGGCAGGACGCTCTGGTGTGAAGTTCTGTGAACGGCGCAGGCTGTCTGTGTATCGGCTCTGGGAGCGTGGGCGGGTACGGTGGTTGGTACGTGACGTCATGACGCCCGTGACGTGCGCACCTGCTGCACCCCTTCAGGATCCTACGCTCAAGGCTGCAGCCTGATAAGCCTATTGGTTGATCAGACCCTGGCTATGGGCAACTTCTCCACTTGTTCACTCTTTATACTGTTTGATACATCTCCCCCTGAATGTTATATTTCCTGGGATCCAGACCTACCTAAACTATCCAAGCGCTACCAAACAGCTGACGCTACCGGAAAATGCGATAAAATTGTGCAACATTGGTGTAACAAGGACGCTTCATAAAACATGCGGCCCCCATTCCTCTGAGCGTGACCTTTGATCCCTGGCTGAATTGACCTGTTTTGTTTTACCATTTGATCCACACTTTCAATCTAGAAATATGGGACCTGATTTAGTAAGGATTGCAAATTCTGGTAAGTAGCACAATATGCAATCCTTTGGATCACATGGTGGGGGCCGCCCATTGCAGGGAAAGTCCGCCTAGCATGCTAAATGCCGCCCCCCATCCTTGACCGCGCTGAAACTGTGCTCGCTAAAATCAAGGAAGCCTGTTGCCTCCATCTTTTGATCGCGGCGGCTGGATGTGACATCACGCAGCCGCCCCCATCACGGCCTCCATTCGCGCCACCAGGCCCCATTTCCAAGCCATGCCCCCGCAACGCTCCGTCTCCGCCCCTGCCCTGCTAACGCCTCTGCCTGATTGACCAGCTCCCCAACCCGAAAAGCCATGAACAGTAGAAGGCTAAAAGAAAAGTTATTTCCTTTTATAAAGAATCTATTCCACAAAATGCAACCCATCAACCCAACCTACGAGGCCCACCAACATTTCCCAACACAGAGGTCTATTTCTCAACTACCTGGCAGACTAGGAATTGCAGATATGATATTGGGCCACCCAACTGCATTAAACAACAAGGCTAGCACATCTATTCTCCTATTTATCACTGCATTATAAACACCTGTTACCTGCTTGTTAACCAGCACATGGGCCCTCATTCCGAGTTGATCGGTCGCAAGGCGAATTTAGCAGAGTTACACACACTAAGCCGCCGCCTACTGGGAGTGAATCTTAGCTTCTTAAAATTGCGACCGATGTATTCGCAATATTGCGATTACTAACTACTTAGCAGTTTCTGAGTAGCTCCAGACTTACTCTGCCTGTGCGATCATTTCAGTGCTTGTCGTTCCTGGTTGACGTCACAAACACACCCAGCGTTCGCCCAGGCACTCCCACCGTTTCCCCGGCCACTCCTGCGTTTTTTCCGGAAACGGTAGCGTTTTCAGCCACACGCCCCTGAAACGCCGTGTTTCCGCCCAGTAACACCCATTTCCTGTCAATCACATTACGATCGCCGGAGCGAAGAAAAAGCCGTGAGTAAAATTACTTTCTTCATAGTAAAGTTACTTGGCGCAGTCGCAGTGCGAACATTGCGCATGCGTACTAAGCGGATTTTCACTGCGATGCGATGAAAAATACCGAGCGAACAACTCGGAATGAGGGCCATGAACCGGCGTCTGGTGCCAGGCTGCAGAACTGGTGCCATTGCAATCACGACAAGGCATTAGCTGTGTCATTTCTCTCCCTGGGGACATGTTTTGCACTAAATACAATGTTATGCCTCTAACAAACTAGAATTATCTGCATCAGCACTTCATCAGTGACACACTGCTGCAGATTGACTTTGTTATAGATAGGTTTATCAAAGCGCTCATCTACTTAATTCACCCTCCAACAATTTCACTCAGCTACAAGAAACAGGAATGGTTCTGACAATGGTGGGTTATTCATCAATGCCCCGTTCCTACACTGTCCCATGCCAGACGCCTCAAAGCCACATCCTTGCCAAAAAGATGTCGAAACTGGCTGAACAAGTTCCTCGTTGGTCTGCTTCTGTGTCAGGCTTCTTGGCCACTCATTGAAAGTTTCAAGAAACAACTCCCACGAATGCAAATCCTTTTTTCTTTTTTAGCCCTTTAGCTGCGATGTGGGTGGAGCTACCAAAGGGGTGGGGTATCAATTGGTGCACTAATGTTTTTTTTTTATCCCTTGATGGGATAAAAGTTTTAAAGTGACAATGGGGGTCATTCCGAGTTGTTCGCTCGTTATTTTTTTCTCGCAACGGAGCGATTAGTCGCTAATGCGCATGCGCAATGTCCGCAGTGCGACTGCGCCAAGTAAATTTGCTATGCAGTTAGGTTTTTTACTCACGGCATTACGAGGTTTTTTCTTCGTTCTGGTGATCGTAATGTGATTGACAGGAAGTGGGTGTTTCTGGGCGGAAACTGGCCGTTTTATGGGTGTGTGTGTGAAAAAACGCTGCCGTTTCTGGGAAAAACGCGGGAGTGGCTGGAGAAACGGAGGAGTGTCTGGGCGAACGCTGGGTGTGTTTGTGACGTCAAACCAGGAACGACAAGCACTGAACTGATCGCAGATGCCGAGTAAGTCTGGAGCTACTCAGAAACTGCTAAGAAGTGTCTATTCACAATTCTGCTAATCTTTCGTTCGCAATTTTGATAAGCTAAGATTCACTCCCAGTAGGTGGCGGCTTAGCGTGTGCAAAGCTGCTAAAAGCAGCTTGCGAGCGAACAACTCGGAATGACCCCCAATGTGCGCAGCAGGCACACACTGCAAAAGAAAAATTGTGGTCTCACAAGGAAGGGGGCATATAATGCCCCACACAGTAATACCCCTGGCACCATTTTATGCCCCCACAGCAGCCCTTCATATGCAGCCCCGTTCTTGTAACTTACTATGGGGTAAATTTACTAAGCTCCCGATTTTGACCGAGATGCCGTTTTTTCATCAAAGTGTCATCTCGGTAATTTACTAAGCAATAATCACGGCAGTGATGAGGGCATTCGTAATTTTTTGCAAGTCCAAGAAAAAAATTACGAATGAATACACCATCGGTCAAAACGCGGCTGTTTAAGTATGAATCTCGGTAATTTACTAAGAAGTGCAAAGCAAAAAAAAAAACAAACACTGCCGTGAAAAATTACAACTCGTAAAAAAGTGCTTAAAAAAAACAGACCTGCTTTTTTTTTCCGTGATTGGATAGGCATGCAGGGATCCATGAGATCCGTGCATGTATATCAGTGGGAAGGGGTGGCAAAGTTGTTATTTTATTAAAAAAAATTGCGTGGGGTCCCCCTTCCTAAGCATAACCAGCCTCGGGCTCTTTGAGCCGATCCTGGTTGCAGAAATATGGGGAAAAAATTGACAGGGGTTCCCCCATATTTAAGCAACCAGCATCGGGCTCTGCGCCTGGTCCTGGTTCCAAAAATACGGGGGACAAAAAGAGTAGGGGTCCCCCGTATTTTTAAAACCAGCACCGGGCTCCACTAGCTGGACAGATAATGCCACAGCCGGGGGTCACTTTGATATAGTGCTCTGCGGCCGTGGCATCAAAAATCCAACTAGTCACCCCTGGCCGGGGTACCCTGGGGGAGTGGGGACCCCTTCAATCAAGGGGTCCCCCCCCCCCAGCCACCCAAGGGCCAGGGGTGAAGCCCGAGGCTGTCCCCCCCATCCAATGGGCTGCGGATGGGGAGGCTGATAGCCTTTTGTGATAATGAAAAGATATTGTTTTTAGTAGCAGTACTACAAGGCCCAGCAAGCCTCCCCCGCATGCTGGTACTTGGAGAACCACAAGTACCAGCATGCGACGGAAAAACGGGCCCGCTGGTACCTGTAGTACTACTACTAAAAAAATACCCAAAAAAAGACAAGACACACACACACCGTGAAAGTAAAGATTTATTACATACATGCACACAAACATACATACATACTTACCTTATGTTCACACGCAGGTCGGTCCTCTTCTCCAGTAGAATCCAAGGGGTACCTGTTGAATAAATTCTACTCACCAGATCGCGGGTCCCAGGCTCCTCATAGCATCCATTTGTAATCCACGTACTTGCATAAAATAAGAAAACGGAAAGCCGAGCCACGAACTGAAAGGGGCCCCATGTTTTCACATGGGACTCCTTTCCCCGAATGCCAGAAACCCACTCTGACTGATGTCTAAGTGGGTTTCTTCAGCCAATCAGGGAGTGCCACGTTGTAGCTCTCTCCTGATCGGCTGTGTGCTCCTGTACTGTATGACAGGCGGCACACGGCAGTGTTACAATGTAGCGCCTATGCGCTCCATTGTAACCAATGCTGGGAACTTTCTGCTCAGCGGTGACGTCACTTTAGGTCAACCGCAGGGCAGAAAGTTCCCACCATTGGTTACAATGGAGCGCATAGGCGCTACATTGTAACACTGCCGTGTGCCGCCTGTCATACAGTACAGGAGCACACAGCCGATCAGGAGAGTGCTACAACGTGGCACTCCCTGATTGGCTGAAGAAACCCACTTAGACATCAGTCAGAGTGGGTTTCTGGCATTCGGGGAAAGGAGTCCCATGTGAAAACATGGGGCCCCTTTCAGTTCGTGGCTCGGCTTTCCGTTTTCTTATTTTATGCAAGTACGTGGATTACAAATGGATGCCCCGAGGACCCTGGGACCCGCGATCTGGTGAGTAGAATTTATTCAACAGGTACCCCTTGGATTCTACTGGAGAAGAGGACCGACCTGCGTGTGAACATAAGGTAAGTATGTATGTATGTTTGTGTGCATGTATGTAATAAATCTTTACTTTCACGGTGTGTGTGTGTCTTGTCTTTTTTTGGGTATTTTTTTAGTAGTAGTACTACAGGTACCAGCGGGCCCGTTTTTCCGTCGCATGCTGGTACTTGTGGTTCTCCAAGTACCAGCATGCGGGGGAGGCTTGCTGGGCCTTGTAGTACTGCTACTAAAAACAATATCTTTTCATTATCACAAAAGGCTATCAGCCTCCCCATCCGCAGCCCATTGGATGGGGGGGGACAGCCTCGGGCTTCACCCCTGGCCCTTGGGTGGCTGGGGGGGGGACCCCTTGATTGAAGGGGTCCCCACTCCCCCAGGGTACCCCGGCCAGGGGTGACTAGTTGGATTTTTGATGCCACGGCCGCAGGGCACTATATCAAAGTGACCCCCGGCTGTGGAATTATCTGTCCAGCTAGTGGAGCCCGGTGCTGGTTTTAAAAATACGGGGGACCCCTACTCTTTTTGTCCCCCGTATTTTTGGAACCAGGACCAGGCGCAGAGCCCGATGCTGGTTGCTTAAATATGGGGGAACCCCTGTAATTTTTTTCCCCATATTTCTGCAACCAGGATCGGCTCAAAGAGCCCGAGGCTGGTTATGCTTAGGAGGGGGGACCCCACGCAATTTTTTTTATGGATTTTACAGTGTTTAATTTAAAAAAAAAAAAAAAAATGAACCCCAGCACGGATCACACAGATCCGGCCGAGATTCATTGTAAAAAAGTCGGCAGTGTTTTGCTAATCACTGCCGTAAAAATAAAAAAAAAAACACAAATGACATCGACATCGGAACAAAAGAAAAACCCGAATACGGCAGCTTAGTAAATCCGTCGTAACAAATTCAAAAAGTTGCAGTTTTACACTTTCGATGTCATTCGTGATTGAACTTTGACCTGAAACGGGAAAATACGAATGTTAGTAAATTTACCCCTATGTGTGTGGTCCTAGCCCGGGAGGTATTACCTGCGGGACTGGTGCGTGGTGGTCTGGCTGTGGACCAGCAGCCAATCAGGACTAGCCACTGGTCGCTCCTTATTGGCTGTTGCTTCACGAGCTCTCATTGGCTCTCAGCCGAATTTGAAATACTGCCGTTGGTTGAACCCTACCACCTTACTGCACACCCTGTTGGAGCCGGGGACTGGTGGTGTCTGGCAGGAGTTCCTTTTGTTCTGCAGTCCCGGGAATTTGGCTTCCGCCCTGCCCTGCAAGCTCACCACCGCTCTCTCCTATCTTCCGACATGGCTGCTGAGCTGGGGACCCGGAGGCCTTTGGATTGTGCAGACACACATGTCCGGGGGAAGAGTGTGGCTGGGTTGGTGGGGACGGGGCTGAGGATGCGGTGGAGGATATAATAATTGTGAAAGCTTTTGGAGGAAGGTCTTGGGCTGCATGACATGCCCCTACCATAATTCTCTACTGGGCTGAGTTGAGTGCCACCCTACTACTCCGGCATCACTTCTAGGACCATTTTGTTCCTTTTCTGGCAAAAAATATGTTTTTTTTGAGCCCTTGCAAAAATATTGCAGTTACCTCACTTTACCCAATAAACCAAACCCAACTAAATGACCCTGGAAGTTTGACTGCACTTCCCTTCCCTAGCAGCACCAGCATTCCTCAGAGAGTGCTGCTATCTCACAATGCTACATGAGACAGGGCGGAGCCTGCGTGGCCATATTTGGGTTCATCACTGGCGGGGGCCATTGCCTCCTATTTTCATACCATGTGTTCTTCAAGTGAAATATATTTCTGTATTCTCCCTAAAAGTTTTTTTTTTTTTTAATGGTTTAGAAAATTTGGAGGTTATTCAAAAGCTGGGGGCTACAGCAGTTGCCTTGAGTGCCTAGGCCTTAAAGCCTGGCCTGCCTCCACAGTTAGTTCACCCAACAACATTATATGCTAGAATTATATCACCGTTTCAATGAACTATTGATATCAATGAGGAATGCTTCATAATGTTACTGATCCCTTGCTGGTTCTTCCACAAAATGGCTGCCCTCAGAATTTGTAGCTGACAGGCCAAATTGAAGACAACACTACAGGTGAAACTCAGAAAATTAGAATTTCTCTGACGTCCTAGTGGATGCTGGGAACTCCGAAAGGACCATGGGGAATAGCGGCTCCGCAGGAGACTGGGCACAACTAAAGAAAGCTTTTAGGTCACCTGGTGTGCACTGGCTCCTCCCACTATGACCCTCCTCCAAGCCTCAGTTAGATTTTGTGCCCGGCCGAGGTTGGATGCACGCTAGGGGCTCTCCTGAGCTTCTAGAAAGAAAGTATATAATTAGGTTTTTTATTTTACAGTGAGACCTGCTGGCAACAGGCTCACTGCAGCGAGGGACTAAGGGGAGAAGAAGCGAACCTACCTGCTTGCAGCTAGCTTGGGCTTCTTAGGCTACTGGACACCATTAGCTCCAGAGGGATCGACCGCATGGAACTGGCCTTGGTGTTCGGTCCCGGAGCCGCGCCGCCGTCCCCCTTACAGAGCCAGAAGCAAGAAGAGGTCCGGAAAATCGGCGGCAGAAGACATCAGTCTTCACCAAGGTAGCGCACAGCACTGCAGCTGTGCGCCATTGCTCCTCATACACACTTCACACTCCGGTCACTGAGGGTGCAGGGCGCTAGGGGGGGGCGCCCTGAGCAGCAATAAAAACACCTTGGCTGGCAAAAATACCACAATATATAGCCCTAGAGGCTATATATGTGATAATTACCCCTGCCAGAATCCATAAAAAAGCGGGAGAATAGTCCGCGAAAAAGGGGCGGAGCTATCTCCTTCAGCACACTGGCGTCATTTCTCCCTCACAGCTCCGCTGGAAGGAAGCTCCCTGGCTCTCCCCTGCAGTCTACACTACAGAAAAGGGTAAAAAAGAGAGGGGGGGCACTAAATTTAGGCGCAGTATATATAACAGCAGCTATAGGGGACATAATTCAGTTAGTCCCTGCATTATATAGCGCTCTGGTGTGTGCTGGCATACTCTCACTCTGTCTCCCCAAAGGGCCTTGGTGGGTCCTGTCCTCTGTTAGAGCATTCCCTGTGTGTGTGCGGTGTGTCGGTACGGCTGTGTCAACATGTTTGATGAGGATAATGATGTGGAGGCGGAGCAGATGCCTATAGAAGGGTTGTCACCCCTTGCGGGGCAGACACCTGAGTGGATGGACTTATGGAAGGAATTGCGTGCACGTGTCGACTCCTTACACAAAAAATTTGACGACATGCCAAATGCGGGACAGCCGGCTTCTCAGCTCGTGCCTGTCCAGGCGTCTCAAAGGCCATCGGGGGCTCTAAAACGCCCGCTACCTCAAATGGCAGACGCAGATGTCGACACGGATACTGACACCAGTGTCGACGACGATGAGTCTAGTCTAATGTCCACTAAGGCCATTCGTTGCATGATTGAAGCAATGAAAGAGGTGTTACAAATTTCTGATATAAACCCAGGTACCACTAAAAAGGGTATTATGTTCGGGGAGAAAAAACTACCCGTAGTTTTTCCCCCATCAGAAGAATTAAATTAAGTATGTGAAGAAGCGTGGGCTTTCCCTGATAAAAGATTGGTAATCTCTAAGAAGTTACTAATGGCGTTCCCTTTCCCGCCAGAGGATAGGTCATGTTGGGAGACACCCCCTAGGGTGGATAAAGCGCTCACACGTTTGTCTAAAAAGGTGGCACTACCGTCTCCGGATACGGCCGCCCTCAAGGAACCTGCTGATAGAAAGCAGGAGGCGATCCTGAAGTCTGTATATACACACTCAGGCATTATACTTAGACCAGCTATTGCATCAGCATGGATGTGCAGTGCTGCCGCTGCGTGGTCAGATTCCCTGTCAGAAAATATTGACACCCTAGACAGGGACACTATTCTGCTAACCATAGAGCATATAAAAGACTCAGTCTTATACATGAGAGATGCACAGAGGGAGATCTGCCGGCTGACATCTAAAATAAGTGCATTGTCCATTTCTGCTAGGAGAGGCTTATGGACTCGCCAGTGGACAGGGGATGCAGATTCAAAAAGGCACATGGAAGTTTTGCCTTATAAGGGTGAGGAGTTATTCGGGGATGGTCTCTCGGACCTAGTTTCCACAGCAACTGCTGGGAAGTCAGCATTTTTACCCCATGTTCCCTCACAGCCTAAAAAGGCGCCGTTTTATCAGGTACAGTCCTTTCGGACTCAGAAAAGCAGTCGTGGAAAAGGCGGGTCCTTTCTGTCCAGAGGCAGAGGTAGGGGAAAAAGGCTGCAACAAACAGCAGGTTCCCAGGAGCAAAAGTCCTCCCCCGCTTCTTCCAAGTCCGCCGCATGACGGTGGGGCTCCACAGGCGGAGCTAGGTACGGTGGGGGGCCGCCTCAAAAATTTCAGCGATCAGTGGGCTCGCTCACAGGTGGATCCCTGGATCCTGCAAATAGTATCTCAAGGGTACAAACTGGAATTCGAGGCGTCTCCTCCCCACCGGTTCCTAAAATCTGCCTTGCCGACAACTCCCTCAGGCAGGGAAGCTGTGCTAGAGGCAATTCACAAGCTGTATTCCCAGCAGGTGATAGTCAAGGTGCCCCTACTTCAACAAGGACGGGGTTACTATTCCACACTGTTTGTGGTACCGAAACCGGACGGTTCGGTGAGACCCATTTTAAATTTGAAATCCTTGAACACATACATAAAAAAATTAAAGTTCAAGATGGAATCGCTCAGGGCGGTTATTGCAAGCCTGGACGAGGGGGATTACATGGTATCCCTGGACATCAAGGATGCTTACCTGCATGTCCCCATTTACTATCCTCACCAGGAGTACCTCAGATTTGTGGTACAGGATTGCCATTACCAATTCCAGACGCTGCCGTTTGGACTCTCCACGGCACCGAGGGTGTTTACCAAGGTAATGGCGGAAATGATGATACTCCTTCGAAGAAAGGGAGTTTTAATTATCCCGTACTTGGACGATCTCCTAATAAAGGCGAGGTCCAAGGAGCAGTTGTTGGTGGGAGTAGCACTATCTCAGGAGGTGCTACACCAGCACGGTTGGATTCTGAATATTCCAAAATCACAGCTGGTTCCGACGACACGTCTACTGTTCCTGGGTATGATTCTGGATACAGTCCAGAAAAAAGTGTTTCTCCCGGAGGAGAAAGCCAAGGAGCTGTCATCTCTAGTCAGAGACCTCCTGAAACCGAAACAGGTATCGGTGCATCACTGCACGCGGGTCCTGGGAAAGATGGTGGCTTCTTACGAAGCAATTCCTTTCGGCAGGTTCCATGCCAGAATCTTTCAGTGGGACCTGTTGGACCAATGGTCTGGATCGCATCTTCAGATGCATCGCCTAATAACCCTGTCTCCAAGGACCAGGGTGTCTCTGCTGTGGTGGCTGCAGAGTGCTCATCTTCTAGAGGGCCGCAGATTCGGCATACAGGACTGGGTCCTGGTGACCACGGATGCCAGCCTTCGAGGCTGGGGGGCAGTCACACAGGGAAGAAACTTCCAAGGACTATGGTCGAGTCAGGAGACTTCCCTACACATAAATATTCTGGAACTAAGGGCCATTTACAATGCCCTAAGTCAGGCAAAATCCCTGCTTCTACACCAGCCGGTACTGATCCAGTCAGACAACATCACGGCAGTCGCCCATGTAAATCGACAGGGCGGCACAAGAAGCAGGATGGCAATGGCAGAAGCCACAAGGATTCTCCGATGGGCGGAAAATCACGTACTAGCACTGTCAGCAGTGTTCATTCCGGGAGTGGACAACTGGGAAGCAGACTTTCTCAGCAGGCACGACCTCCACCCGGGAGAGTGGGGACTTCATCCAGAAGTCTTCACGCTGATTGTAAATCGATGGGAACGGCCACAGGTGGACATGATGGCGTCCCGCCTAAACAAAAAACTAGAGAGATATTGCGCCAGGTCAAGGGACCCTCAGGCGATAGCTGTGGACGCTCTAGTGACACCGTGGGTGTACCAGTCAGTTTATGTGTTCCCTCCTCTGCCTCTCATACCAAGGGTACTGAGAATAATAAGAAAACGAGGAGTAAGAACAATACTCGTGGTTGCGGATTGGCCAAGACGAGCGTGGTACCCAGAACTTCAAGAGATGATCTCAGAGGACCCATGGCCTCTGCCGCTCAGACAGGACCTGCTGCAGCAGGGGCCCTGTCTGTTCCAAGACTTACCGCGGCTGCGTTTGACGGCATGGCGGTTGAACGCCGGATCCTGAAGGAAAAGGGCATTCCGGAGGAAGTCATTCCTACGCTGATTAAAGCCAGGAAAGATGTGACTGTACAGCATTATCACCGCATATGGCGGAAATATGTTGCTTGGTGTGAGGCCAAAAAGGCCCCAACAGAGGAATTTCAACTAGGTCGATTTCTGCATTTCCTACAAGCAGGAGTGACTATGGGCCTGAAATTAGGCTCCATTAAGGTACAGATCTCGGCTCTGTCGATTTTCTTCCAGAAAGAACTGGCTTCGCTACCTGAAGTTCAGACGTTTGTGAAAGGAGTGCTGCATATTCAGCCCCCGTTTGTGCCTCCAGTGGCACCTTGGGATCTCAACTGTCACAACTGAGGGCCTGAGCTGACGGGAGGCAGCCTCAGTTGTAGGGGCTGAGATGTACCGGAACCTGGGAGGTTGTATCAGACCCCTGGACATGTAAGTAACATGAATAATAACTGCCCGAAGGCGTGACCACGACAACTTGGATAAAAGTCAATGATGTTTATTATGACAACTCCGCAACACAGCAGCAGTAAAAGAAAACGTAAAAGTCAGCAAAGAATAAATACAGTTCCTGGGTACTACAGGATGGCAGGAGCCACAGGGCACTGGTAGTGTGAGATAGTTCTTATGATCTTCTAGATGGAAAGTCCTTACCAGGCCCGACTGTAGCAATGGAGATGACCCAGGATTGTGCCAGCTGGTGTTCCAGGAAAAGCTGGGTTGCTGAAGATAAAACAGCTGCTGTGGATACTGGCTGGAACCAGACTGTTGTTAGCACGGAGTGGATACTGGCTGGAACCAGTTAAATAATAAATGAACTTGGGAGCGATGAAATAATAATACCGGTGGAGAGTGGTAAAGTGTAGAAAGGACACCGGCCCTTTAAGGGAAGCTGTACTCTGCTGGAAGCTGAGCTGGAAGCAGGTAATGTTGTAGCTGGAAACAGATGAATCCACAATGGATTGGAGAGTCAGGCTACACCGCAGGTGGAATGCTGGTGCGGGTCTCTATGGTGGAAGTCTTGAGACAGGAGCTGGAACCTGGAAGACAATCACAGGAGAGAGACAAACAGGAACTAGGTTTGACAACCAAAGCACTGACGCCTTCCTTGCTCAGGCACAGTGTATTTATACCTGCAGCAAGGAAGGGATTGGCTAGGCAATTATGCAGATTATCAATACTGAGAACAGATTGGTGGAAATGATCAGCTGACAGAATCCAAGATGGCTGCGCCCATGCAGACACTTGGAGGGAAGTTTGGTTTGTAATCCATGTGGTAATGAAAACAGTAATGGCGGCGCCGGCCACCGGAGACAGGAGGCGCCAGGCTGACAGATGCACATCCAACCACGCGGACACAGCGGAGGCCGCGGCTGACGTAATCGCCACTCAGACACTCTGCATGCAGAAGTTCAGGGACGGCGGCGGAGGCCGCGGGAGACGCCATGCCAGGTGTAATATGGCGTTTACTGTGACAGCGTCCCAGAGTGACAGGAGAGGATACAGGAATGTACACATCAGGATAACAGATGGGATCCGGTCCTGGAGCGCTGAGCCAGCCTTAGGAGGCATCTGATGGGTAAGAAATGGCGTCCAGATACCCGGATCGTGACAGCACCCCCCCCCTTTAGGAGTGGCCCCAGGACACTTCTTTGGCTTTTGAGGAAACTTGGAATGGAATCTCCGGACCAAGGCAGGAGCATGGACACCAGAAGCATTGGTCCATGAACGTTCCTCAGGACCATAACCCTTCCAGTCAATAAGATATTGTAGTTGACCGTAACGGTGACGTGAGTCCAGGATCTTGGCCACTTCATACTCAACACCTCGTTGAGTTTGGACTTTCGGAGTTGGAGAAAGTGAGGAATGAAACCGATTCAAGATCAGCGGTTTCAACAGGGAAACATGGAATGTCCTGGGTATTTTTAAGAAGGGAGGCAACTGGAGTCTGTAAGCAACAGGATTGATGACTTGTTCAATCTTGAAAGGACCGATATAGCGAGGTGCAAACTTCATACTGGGAACTCTTAACCTCAAATTCTTCGTGGATAACCATACCCGATCACCCACCTTGAGAGCAGGAACTGCTCGACGCTTCTTATCCGCAAACTTCTTGTACCTGAACGATGCCTTGAGCAGAGCTGATCGTACGCTCTTCCAGATATTGGCAAACTGATGCAAGGTGATATCCACTGCGGGAACAGAAGTTGCTGGAAGCGGTTGGAACTCAGGGACTTTAGGGTGGAATCCAAAGTTAGTGAAGAATGGTGTTGAAGCAGATGAAGAATGATACTGGTTGTTATGACAGAACTCGGCCCAGGGAAGTAATTGAACCCAGTCATCTTGAGAGGAGGACACATAGATGCGGAGGAAGGCCTCCAAGTCCTGATTCACCCTCTCGGTTTGACCATTGGTCTGAGGATGGTAAGCCGTGGAAAACTTTAGCTTGACTTGGAGGACTTGACATAAACTTCGCCAGAATTTGGCTGTGAATTGAACTCCTCGATCTGAGATAATTTCTTCAGGAAGACCGTGGAGTCGGAAGATCTCTTGTATGAATACTTGAGCCAACTTGGAAGCTGACGGAAGACCGGTGAGAGGAATGAAGTGTGCCATCTTGGTGAACCGGTCAACTACCACCCAGATGGTATTGAACTTGTTGCACATGGGTAAGTCTGTAATGAAATCCATCGACAAGTGGGTCCATGGTCGACGGGGAACGGATAGTGGAACCAGTTGCCCCGCAGGCGACTGGCGGGATACTTTATGTTGGGCACACTTTGGGCAAGATGCAATAAACTCCAAGACGTCTTTTTTCAGAGTTGGCCACCAATAGGACCTAGAGATAAACTCCAGGGTTTTTTGGATACCTGTATGTCCGGCAAAACGGGAAGCATGGGCCCAATGCATGAGCTTCTTCCTTAGCATCGGCTTCACAAAACTTTTCCCTGATGGGGGCGTAGAGTCCATCCCTACCGTGGAGAATGCCAACGGATTTATAATAGGATGCTTGTCTGAAGACTCTGACTCATTTTCTTGCTCCCATGAGCGGGAAAGGGCATCGGCCTTGCGATTCTGAGAGCCCGGACAGAACTGGAGTTTAAAGTCGAACCTGGAAAAGAAAAGTGCCCATCTGGCCTGACGAGGGTTGAGACATTGTGCGCCCTTCAGGTATAAAAGGTTCTTGTGGTCTGTAAGTATGGTGATTGAATGAGAAGCTCCCTCCAACAGATACCTCCACTCTTCTAGAGCGAGCTTGATGGCTAGCAACTCCTGGTCGCCAATGGCATAGTTGCGCTCAGCTGGGGAGAACTTCCGGGAGAAGAAACTGCAAGGGTGTAAATGGCCATCTTTAGCCCTCTGAGATAACACCGCTCCTACTCCAACGGAGGAGGCATCCACCTCTAAGATGAAAGGAGAGTCGATGTCAGGCTGTTTCAGAACAGGCGCAGAGATGAACCTTTGTTTTAAAAGATGAAATGCTTGCATGGCTTCTTCAGACCACTTGGACGGGTTAGCACCCTTCTTAGTGAAAGCAGTAATAGGCGCCACAATGGTGGAAAAGTCTCGTATAAACTTTCGGTAATAGTTGGCGAACCCTAAGAACCTCTGGACCCCTTTGAGGGTTAAGGGTACCGGCCAATTTTGGATTGCTTGTAGTTTCTCAGGATCCATCTCTAGTCCGGAACCGGACACAATGTACCCTAGAAACGGAATGGACTTGACTTCAAAGACGCATTTTTCTAATTTGCAATAGAGATGATTGACACGGAGACGGGACAGAACCTCTTTAACCCAAAAACGATGTTCCTCTAAATCGTTGGCAAAAATGAGGATATCGTCTAGATAGACCACGACATGACGGTATAGAATGTCTCTGAAGATCTCATTGACAAAATGCTGGAAGACAGCTGGAGCATTGCTCAATCCGAAGGGCATGACGAGGTACTCATAATGTCCGTCACGGGTGTTAAAGGCGGTCTTCCACTCGTCACCCTCACGGATCCGGATGAGATTGTATGCACCTCGCAAGTCCAGCTTTGTAAAGATGGTAGCTCCGCTAACTCTGTCAAAGAGCTCAGTAATCAGGGGTAAAGGATAACGGTTCTTGATGGTAATGTCGTTCAAACCTCTGTAGTCGATGCACGGCCGCAGACCACCATCTTTCTTTTTTACAAAAAAGAAGCCTGCGCCGGCTGGAGAAGAAGAAGGTCGAATGAACCCCTTTGCTAGGTTCTCTTTAATATATTCCTCCATAGAATGCGTCTCAGGCAGAGACAACGGATAAGTTCGGCCTCGAGGTGGAACCTTCCCTGGAACGAGATCAATCGGACAGTCCCATTCTCTATGAGGAGGAAGGATATCAGCAGAAGCTTTACTGAACACATCCGTGAAATCTTGATATGGAGGAGGTGGAACATCAGACGACCTGGGGGAGGAAGAACAGACAGGCAATACTTTAAACAAACATGTCTCAGCACAGGAGGAACCCCATGCCAGGATTTGCGTAGTCGTCCAATCAATTGTAGGATTGTGAAGACGGAGCCATGGAAGGCCCAGGACCACAGGATGTGTGGCTCTTGGAATCACTAAAAAAGAAATAAGTTCGGAATGAAGAACTCCCACTCTCAGACGAACTGGTAGAGTCCTTAAAGAAATAACTGCATCAAAAATTTTGCTGCCATCCACGGCAGTTAAAGAAATGGACGAAGGAAGTCTCTCGGTGGGTAGGGACCACCGTTTAACATAGGCTTCGGTAATAAAGTTCCCAGCTGCTCCGGAATCAAGGAGGGCAATGACGTTCCGATAACGTTGAGCAACTTGAAGCGAGACTGGGAGATTACAATCTTGAGGAGATGGAGAGGAGATCATTACTCCTAGCCGGCCCTCTCCTTGGCGAGCTAGGATTTGGAGTTTCCCGGACGTTTGGGACAGGCATTAATGGTGTGAGACGGAGCTGCACAATAGAGACAGAGAAACTCGGAGAGACGTCTTCGGCGCTCAGCAGGAGTTAAACGGGAACGGCCAAGTTGCATGGGCTCATCTTTAGATGGTGACAGTTGACGAGGAGGAGGAGCAGAAGATTTTGGAGCAGATGATCTTCCACGCTCAGTTGCTCTCTCTCTGAAACGTAAATCAACTTTCGTGCAGAGTGAGATTAGCTCATCTAACTTAGAAGGTAAGTCTCTGGTAGCTAACTCATCTTTAATACGCTCAGATAAGCCATGCCAGAATGCAGCATACAGGGCCTCGTCGTTCCATGCCAGTTCGGATGCCAGGATCTGGAACTGTATCAGATATTGTCCTACCGTACGTGACCCCTGGCGTAAGCGGAGAATCTCGGATGAAGCTGAGGTTACCCGGCCTGGCTCGTCGAAGATGCGCCTGAATGTTGACACGAAGGCAGTGTAGGAAGATAGCAGGGTGTCGGACCTCTCCCATAACGGTGATGCCCAATCAAGGGCTGAGCCACTGAGAAGAGAAATAATGTAGGCAATTTTTGTACGGTCACTGGGAAAATTGCCAGGTTGTAGCTCAAACTGAATCTCACACTGGTTGAGAAATCCCCTGCAGAATCTTGGAGATCCGTCAAATTTTGCTGGCGTTGGAAGATGAAGACGTGGAGCAGAAATGGGTAAGGTGGGTGGGGTTATAGCTGGAGTCACTGTGGTTGACGCACCAGACGCGCCTGATCCACGGAGAGTTGTCTGAATCCCATCCAGCCGAGTAGAGAGATCCTGGAGACAGCGGATGATGTGGCCCTGTGCAGCCTCCTGATGTTCTAGTCGGGCTGCCAGTTCTTGCATCGGCCTGGCCGCTTGATCCTGGTCTCCGGCTGGATTCATTAGGTCAGTGCTTACTGTCACAACTGAGGGCCTGAGCTGACGGGAGGCAGCCTCAGTTGTAGGGGCTGAGATGTACCGGAACCTGGGAGGTTGTATCAGACCCCTGGACATGTAAGTAACATGAATAATAACTGCCCGAAGGCGTGACCACGACAACTTGGATAAAAGTCAATGATGTTTATTATGACAACTCCGCAACACAGCAGCAGTAAAAGAAAACGTAAAAGTCAGCAAATAATAAATACAGTTCCTGGGTACTACTGGATGGCAGGAGCCACAGGGCACTGGTAGTGTGAGATAGTTCTTATGATCTTCTAGATGGAAAGTCCTTACCAGGCCCGACTGTAGCAATGGAGATAACCCAGGATTGTGCCAGCTGGTGTTCCAGGAAAAGCTGGGTTGCTGAAGGTAAAACAGCTGCTGTGGATACTGGCTGGAACCAGACTGTTGTTAGCACGGAGTGGATACTGGCTGGAACCAGTTAAATAATAAATGAACTTGGGAGCGATGAAATATGAACTGAAATGTAGAACTTGAGAGCGGAGAAATAATAATACCGGTGGAGAGTGGTAAAGTGTAGAAAGGACACCGGCCCTTTAAGGGAAGCTGTACTCTGCTGGAAGCTGAGCTAGAAGCAGGTAATGTTGTAGCTGGAAACAGATGAATCCACAATGGATTGGAGAGTCAGGCTACACCGCAGGTGGAATGCTGGTGCGGGTCTCTATGGTGGAAGTCTTGAGACAGGAGCTGGAACCTGGAAGACAATCACAGGAGAGAGACAAACAGGAACTAGGTTTGACAACCAAAGCACTGACGCCTTCCTTGCTCAGGCACAGTGTATTTATACCTGCAGCAAGGAAGGGATTGGCTAGGCAATTATGCAGATTATCAATACTGAGAACAGATTGGTGGAAATGATCAGCTGACAGAATCCAAGATGGCTGCGCCCATGCAGACACTTGGAGGGAAGTTTGGTTTGTAATCCATGTGGTAATGAAAACAGTAATGGCGGCGCCGGCCACCGGAGACAGGAGGCGCCAGGCTGACAGATGCACATCCAACCACGCGGACACAGCGGAGGCCGCGGCTGACGTAATCGCCACTCAGACACTCTGCATGCAGAAGTTCAGGGACGGCGGCGGAGGCCGCGGGAGACGCCATGCCAGGTGTAATATGGCGTTTACTGTGACAGCGTCCCAGAGTGACAGGAGAGGATACAGGAATGTACACATCAGGATAACAGATGGGATCCGGTCCTGGAGCGCTGAGCCAGCCTTAGGAGGCATCTGATGGGTAAGAAATGGCGTCCAGATACCCGGATCGTGACATCAACGTGGTGTTGAGTTTCTTAAAATCACATTGGTTTGAGCCACTTAAAACCGTGGATCTAAAATATCTCACGTGGAAAGTGGTCATGTTACTGGCCTTGGCTTCAGCCAGGCGTGTGTCAGAATTGGCAGCTTTGTCATGTAAAAGCCCTTATCTGATTTTCCATATGGATAGGGCGGAATTGAGGACTCGTCCCCAGTTTCTCCCTAAGGTGGTATCAGCTTTTCACTTGAACCAACCTATTGTGGTGCCTGCGGCTACTAGCGACTTGGAGGATTCCAAGTTACTGGACGTAGTCAGGGCCTTGAAAATTTATGTTTCCAGGACGGCTAGAGTCAGGAAAACTGACTCGCTATTTATCCTGTATGCACCCAACAAGCTGGGTGCTCCTGCTTCTAAGCAGACTATTGCTCGCTGGATTTGTAGCACAATTCAGCTGGCGCATTCTGCGGCTGGACTGCCACATCCTAAATCAGTAAAAGCCCATTCCACAAGGAAGGTGGGCTCATCTTGGGCGGCTGCCCGAGGGGTCTCGGCTTTACAACTTTGCCGAGCTGCTACTTGGTCAGGGGCAAACACGTTTGCAAAATTCTACAAATTTGATACCCTGGCTGAGGAGGACCTTGAGTTCTCTCATTCGGTGCTGCAGAGTCATCCGCACTCTCCCGCCCGTTTGGGAGCTTTGGTATAATCCCCATGGTCCTTTCGGAGTTCCCAGCATCCACTAGGACGTCAGAGAAAATAAGATTTTACTCACCGGTAAATCTATTTCTCGTAGTCCGTAGTGGATGCTGGGCGCCCGTCCCAAGTGCGGATTGTCTGCAATACTTGTACATAGTTATTGTTAACTAAAGGGTTATTGTTGAGCCATCTGTTGAGAGGCTCAGTTGTTTTCATACTGTTAAACTGGGTATAGTATCACGAGTTATACGGTGTGATTGGTGTGGCTGGTAAGAGTCTTACCCGGGATTCAAAATCCTTCCTTATTATGTCAGCTCGTCCGGGCACAGTGTCCTAACTGAGGCTTGGAGGAGGGTTATAGTGGGAGGAGCCAGTGCACACCAGGTGACCTAAAAGCTTTCTTTAGTTGTGCCCAGTCTCCTGCGGAGCCGCTATTCCCCATGGTCCTTTCGGAGTTCCCAGCATCCACTACGGACTACGAGAAATAGATTTACCGGTGAGTAAAATCTTATTATTGTGCAAAAGTTCATTTATTGCAGCAATTCAACTTAAAAGGTGAAACTAATATATTATATAGACTCATTACATGCAAAGTGAGATATTTAAAGCCTTTATTTGTTATAATTTTGATGATTGTGGCTTACAGTTTAAGAAAACCAGCATGCTCCTGATGAGGTGGCGGATGGTCTCCTGAGGGATCTCCTCCCAGACCTGGACTAAATCATCCGCCAACTCCTGGACAGTCTGTGGTGCAACATGGCATTGGTGGATGGAGCGAGACATGATGTCCCAGATGTGCTCAAGTGGATTCAGGTCTGGGGAACGGGCGGGCCAATCCATAGCATCAATGCCTTCGTCTTGCAGGAACTGCTGACACACTCCAGCCACATGAGGTCTTGCATTGTCTTGCATTAGGAGGAACCCAGGGCCAACCGCACCAGCATATTGTCTCACAAGGGGTCTGAGGATCTCATCTCGGTACCTAATGGCAGTCAGGCTACCTCTGGCGAGCACATGGAGGGCTGTGCGGCCCCACAAAGAAATGCCACCCCACACCATTACTGACCCACTGCCAAACCGGTCATGCTGGAGGATGTTGTAGGCAGCAGTACGTTCTCCTTGGCGTCACCAGACTCTGTCATGTCTGTCACATGTGCTCAGTGAGAACCTGCTTTCATCTGTGAAGAGCACAGGGCGCCAGTGGCGAATTTGCCAATCTTGGTGTTCTCTGGCAGATGCCAAACGTCCTGCACGGTGTTGGGTTGTAAGCACAACCCCCACCTGTGGACGTCGGGCCCTCATACCACCCTCATGGAGTCTGTTTCTGATTGTTTGAGTAGACACATGCACATTTGTGGCTTGCTGGAGGTCATTTTGCAGGGCTCTGGCAGTGCTCCTCCTGTTCCTCCTTGCACAAAGGCGGAGGTAGCGGTCCTGCTGCTGGGTTGTTGCCCTCCTACGGCCTCCTCCACGTCTCCTGATGTACTGGCCTGTCTCCTGGTAGCGCCTCCATGCTCTGGACACTACGCTGACAGACACAGCAAACCTTCTTGCCACAGCTCGCATTGATGTGCCATCCTGGATGAGCTGCACTACCTGAGCCACTTGTGTGGGTTGTAGGGAGGTCATACAGGCACGTGGAGGCCACACACACTACTGAGCCTCATTTTGACTTGTTTTAAGGACATTACATCAAAGTTGAATCAGCCTGTAGTGTGTTTTTCCACTTTAATTTTGAGGGTGACTCCAAATCCAGACCTCCATGGGTTAATAAATTTGATTTCCATTGATAATTTTTGTGTGATTTTGTTGTCAGCACATTCAGCTATGTAAAGAACAAAGTATTTAATAAGAATATTTCATTCATTCAGATCTAGGATGTGTTATTTTAGTGTTCCCTTTATTTTTTTGAGCAGTGTATAATCATGCATATGTATTTGTTTTGTTCATACGTTTGTAAATCCAGTCATCAGGACACAGAGACATGTGAGTTCACTGCTGTGCTGTTTATTCCCTCCAACTCCAGGCACTCTGCACACTGGACCACCCACTTCCCAGCATCCCCCTGGTCCCAGGGACCATCACTGAAGATTCAGGCTTACACATGTCAGCAAGGGAGTGTCTACAAATATTAAGCATTCTAATACACTAACATCACATCCTCTTTTCTTTAAAGATAAGCCCTGTACGCTTCAATGCAACAATTAACAACGTCATATTAAGAACATCATCTAACACGTTTCAATGAGTCTCTCAGGTCTGCATATTTCCCTTTTGGGTCTTTAATACACAGTCTGCGTTTCATCGACCATGTTGGACCTTTCTAGAATCGTGGTTTGTTCACCATTATCAGGATCATCATACATGTCAGATGAAGGGTATTCTTCAGTCATGTTGTCTTCATTATGGTTAGGTTGAGATCTTAAATCCACCCGATTTCTTCTTACTTCCGTTCCACGCTCTGTACGTATAGTATAAGATCTTGGTGCTACTTGTGCTTGCACAATACCTTTCTGCACCCAAATACCTTTCTCGTGATCTCTGAGATGGACTTGGTCACCCGATTTTAGATCAGATAAGCTTTTTGCTCACCTGTCGTGGAACAGTTTCTGTTTCGCCTGTTGACGTTCCTTACTCAGTCTGACCAACGCTGAGTTATGTGTATTAAGCAGTTCATCATGTATCGGGAGATTTGCTCTAATCCTCAATCCTATCAGCATTTGTGCAGGAGAAAATCCATTCTGTAAAGGTGTACTGCGGTAGATTAAAAGACTTTTGTAGAAATCTTCTTTACCTTCTTGAGCTTTTTTCATGAGACTCTTTACAGTTTTTACTGAACTTTCCACCAACCCATTTGAGCGTGGATAGTGGGGACTTGACGTAGTATAGACAAATTCCCACTCATCAGCAAATTGTCTAAATTCAGCACTGGAAAACTGAGGACCATTGTCAGTGAACACTTCCATAGGAACACCATGCCTTGCAAAGATTGACTTCATGCAATTGATTACGGCTTTACTAGTAGTTGTATGTAGTGTCTTCATCTCAGGGAGAGTAATAATCAGTCACGACAATGTACGTTTTCCCATTACAATCAAACAAATCTGCGCCAACTTTCTGGTACGGTCTCTCTGGCACTGCGTGAGGACTCAGTGGCTCGACTTGTTGTTTCGGCCTATACGTAAGACATAATTCACATGTAGCTGTAGTCTGTGCTATGTCTTGGTTCATTCTTGGCAAATACATAACTTCACGCGCTCTCCGCTTACATTTTTCTTCTCCTAAGTGGCCTTCATGTATCTTGCACAGCATAGTTTTTCTTAGTCGTGCAAGTATGACAAACCTATTGCCTTTGTAAATAATACCATCGACAACTGTAAGGTCACTGCGGTACATCCAATAATCATGGATAGACAGTGGGCATGCATGTTTTTCTGCTGGCCAACCTTTCAGAATGATATCTTTCAACACTCTCATTGTGTCATCTGTCTCAGTTTCTTTCCTAATCTGTTCTTGTCTTGCAAGAGACACTGGTAGAGAAGCTATGATCAAATTAACATAGGCTTCTATCTCTTCATCCATCAGACTTTTGGAACCTTCACTTTTGTCCACAGCACGAGAAAGTGTATCAGCAATGTACATGTATTTGCCGGGACAGTACAGCAAGTGTACATCATATTTCTGTAGTTTGATAAGCATTCGTTGAATTCTCATGGGACAGTCATGTAATGATTTAGTCATTATAGCTATCAATGGCTTGTGGTCAGTTTCCACTGTAAATGTTTGACCATACACAAACTGATGAAATCACTCACATGCATATGTGATCGCTAGAAGTTCTTTTTCTATCTGAGCATACCTTGTTTCAGCACTTGTCAGTGCTCTTGATGCATAGATTACTGGTTGCCATGTATCCTCATGTTCTTGTAACAGCACTGAGCCTAGGCCAAATTGCAAAGCATCTGCTGAAATTCTTATTCTTTTCGCAGGATCAAAGAATTTTAGCACTGGTTGCTCTGTAATGATCTGTTTCAAGTTTTGCCAACTTTCTTCTTGTTCATGTGACCACATCCACTCATTATCTTTGTCCAACAACCATCTAAGAGAGGCTGTTCGTTCAGAGAGTTGAGAAATAAACTTTCCTAAGTAAGTAATCATTCCTAGGAATCTTCTGACGTCGTCTTTGTTGTTAGGACGTTCCATGTTCACTATGGCTGATATTTTCCTTGGGTCTGGTTTTACACCTTGATCCGAGACCACGTCGCCCATAAAGGTAAGTGTATTCTCGCCAAATTCACATTTGTCCTTGTTTAGCTTTAGATTCACTTTCTTGACAAGTTCCATTACTTGTCTCAATCTAGAATCATGTTCTTCCTTTGTAGATCCCCAGACAATAATGTCATCCATCATTGTTTTAACACCTGGAATATGTTAAAAAATCATGTGTATCTTTTTGTGATATACTTCTGGAGCAGACAATATTCCATATGGTAGTCGAAGAAATCTGTATCGACCTTCTGGTGTATTAAATGTACAAAGCTTTGAGCTGGCCTCATCTAGCTTCATTTGCCAGAATCCTGAAGATGCGTCCAATTTACTGAACCATTTTGCTCCCGCAAATTGCGACATGATTTCATCTCTGGTTGGTAGTTTGAAATGTTCTCGTTTAATAGCTTTGTTTAAATCTCTGGGGTCTAGACATATTCGGAGTTGTCCATTTTTCTTTTCAACAATTACTAAGGAGCTTACCCATTCAGTAGGCTCATCAACTTTCTGTATCACACCCAAGGCTTCCATGTGATTTAACTCTTGTTTCAGTTTTTCTCTCAGCGCAAACGGCATTTTTCTACAGGGGTGTATCACTGAAGAAACTTGCGTGTCTATATTTATTTTATGCTCTCCAGGCAAACAACCTAGACCTTCAAACAAGTCTCTGTATTCTGTAAACATCGATTTGCAGTCATCTTCAACTTGTGATGTCACCATAAAAACTTTCTTTAGCAAGCTTAGTTTCTCACAGGAACTTAATCCTAGAATCGGTTGCACATTTTTATCCACAATCAGTAGAGATGTTTTAAACTGTTGTCCCTTATATTTCAGTGTCACTAAGCATGTACCTTTCACAGTGTACCCTGTAACTTTCACTTTGGCTGGGTGAATTTTAGGTTTTACTCTAAAAGTCTTATAGTCTTGAAATGATATTAAATTCACCTGCGCACCAGTATCAAGCTTAAAGGGAATGACAATCTCGTTCACAGTTAAAGGGACAATCCATTCTTTCTTATCTGCACTGCAAAGTTCAATGCAATCCACAAAGAATTCATCTGTTTGTTTAACAGCATGCACTTTGGTTGTTTTACTTTTAATTTTACAAAGTGATTAAGTCTACCACATTTCATGCAGGTTTTACCATAAGCCGGGCACATTTTAGGATTGTGAGCATTTCCACATCTACTACACATTTCCTTATTAGACTGTGGCTTAGACGACTACTTCATTCTTGAGAATGGAGGTTTACATGGCTCTGTTTTCTGCACTACATGCACATCAGCTTCCTTGTGTAACTTTTTGGCTTGAAATCTAGTTATTCCTGCAGATCTACACATAGTCACTGCCTTTTCTAGTGTTAGGTCTTGCTCTCTCAGCAATCTCTCTCTGAGTCCATTATCAGGTATTCCACAGACAATACGATCTCTAATCAGTGAATCCTTTAAATCACCAAACTCACAGGTTTTACTGAGTGATTGCAGCTCTGTAACATACTGATCAAATCCATCTACAGACTTCTGATCACATGTGAAAAACTTATATCTTTCATATGTCACATTTTTCCTTGGCACAAAGTAATCTTCAAACTTTTGCATTATAGAAGATTTCACCATATTCTGCCCCTCATCAAACTGAAAACTATTATAAATTTCCAGCACATCCTCTCCTATCTGTTAAAGCAGATTATTTATCTTATATAATACCCTTTATGAGGTCTAAGAACACTGTACGCTAACTACGTATGAAGTACCGTAAGGGTACGCACGTTGCGTAACAATCGCTTAGCCGTGGTCGAGACGCTCAAGCGTTACGTTCGCTCACGGCCAAGAGATCACTGGCAGGCACGCTATTGGCTGCCGACTACCGTAATGATTCGCTATAGCGATGCGACCGCTCGAGACCACGAGGAGATCACCAGTGGCGCATACGCTCACAATGTAAAACCTTTATATCTAAACCATAAACAGTGTATTATGCAGTAAACCCTTTGTGTAGTGATATGGTGTAAATGCAACACAGTATAACCTTTCTATCTTAAAAGCAGTTTGAGCGTCACCGACGCTCTGAGAATACTTAACTCTATAAGAAATACACAGATACCTGGGCTTAGGGTCCAACGCCTAATATATATATATTTTGAATGATATACTTGCAAAAGAATTAATACAAATACAAATCATACACTACAATATAACATAGACTAACTAACCAGGTAACTACACAGTAAATACAATACAATTAAGTTTAAGAGAAAAATGAGAGAAAGAGAAGAGAGAGAAAGATATGGCCCATAATAACAAGAGAGAAACAGTATGATCACGGAGAAAAACTTACGCACAAAGGAAACGATCGCATGCGCCTCTGGACATCCAGCTCCCGATTTTCAGCAATGATAACCGTTGAAGAGTGAGAGCTGGATGTGATCGGCCTTTCTATTTATGCCCCACACACAATGCAATTCAATGGTCCCTACAATCTCATTGTTCATTGGACACAGGAATTCCTCCTCGCATTATAACAAAAGGTCATAGGTTGATTCATACAGGTGGGCTGTGACTATTTCCAACAGCTCAGGTGGGAGGGAAACTGGGTTTCCCGCCGCATGGGTAATAAAGTGCAAATAAAGTAAATGTTCATAAACTTCTTATGTCCATAACTATTCGCACGAGCGATTGATCTGCTTCAAACCAACACCGGAATATTTCTAATTAAATATTCTTCCGATGGATACTAAACACCACTGTATTACTCCTGTCTGACCCTTCGTATCAAACAAAGAGGGATTTCTCTGTTCATGAACATTCTATATTAACCAAACTTTCAGAATCTATCAAAGGGACCATGATCTAAAAAATACATTATATAGTGAAAATATGTAATGATTGAGTCGCACGCTACGATCACATAAACTCTACCGTAAATACGCATACCGTGCGCCTGCGGGTGCCCGCGACTGTGAGTATGCGCACGTACGGGAGAGCGTACGCATGCGCAGCACGGACCTGTGTGAGGTGCAAATATGGTAGTGTGCATAGAGATATTTTTCTGACTTTGACATATCACATGGAGGAAAATGGATGCCTTCGTTTTGTCAGTCTCTGAATTAGCTCCACATGCAGCAAGATATATATTAAACCTTTGCTTAAATCTTTTCCAGTTTTCAGACAAGTAACCAGACATCAGCATGCCGGTTGGAGAAGCTAGTTTATCCATGGTTACTCACTGTTTGAAGATAGGAGCACACGGCAGGCTTTGCAGACACAGAGTATCCCAGCCACAGACTTCTGCAAGATTCTTTCACACTCTGAGAGCACTAGCAGTCCAAGTTAAACTTCTTCTGACACCATGTTTTGTTCATACTTTTGTAAATCCAGTCATCAGGACATAGAGACATGTGAGTTCACTGCTGTGCTGTTTATTCCCTCCAACTCCAGGCACACTGCACACTGGACCACCCACTTCCCAGCATTCCCCTGGTCCCAGGGACCATCACTGAAGATACAGGCTTACAAACATTAGTAAGGGAGTGTGTACAAATATTAAGCATTCTAATACACTAACATCACAGTACTCAGTACTGTTTTGGGCCCCTTTTGCATGAATTACTGCCTCAATGCGGCGTGGCATGGATTCTATCAGCCTGTGGCACTGCTGAGGTGTTATAGAAGACCAGGATGCTTCAATAGCAACCTTCAGCTCTTCTGCATTGTTCTGTCTCATGTCTCTCATCTTTCTCTTGGCAATGCCCAATAGATTCTCTGTGAGGTTCAGGTCAGGCGAGTTTGCTGGCCAATCCAGCACGGTAATCCCAGGCTGGAGTTAGTGCATCAAGAGCCACCACACACAGATGGATCCTGGACATGGGCTTCAAATGTCGGATTCCTCTTGTCAAGCCGCTCCTGAACAACAAACAACGTCAGAAGCATCTTACCTGGGCTACATAAAAAAAGAACTGGTCTGTTGTCCAGTGGTCCAAAGTCCTCTTTTCTGATGAGAGCAAATTTTGCATCTCATTTGGAAACCAAGGTCCCAGAGTTTGGAGGAAGAATGGAGAGGCACACAATCCAAGATGCTTGAAGTCCAGTGTGAAGTTTCCACAGTCTATGTTGCTTTGGGGAGCCATGTCATCTGCTGATGTTGGTCCACCGTGCTTTATTAAGTCTAGAGTCAACACAGCCATCTACCAGGACATTTTAGAGCACTTCATGCTTCCTTCAGCAGACAAGCTTTATGGAGATGTTGACTTTATTTTCCAGCAGGACTTGGCACCAGCCCACACTGCCAAAAGTACCAAAACCTGGTTCAATGACCGTGGGATTACTGTGCTGGATTGGCCAGCAAACTCGCCTGACCTGAACCTCACAGAGAATCTATGGGGCATTGCCAAGAGAAAGTTGAGAGACATGAGACAGAACAATGCAGAAGAGCTGAAGGCCGCTATTGAAGCATCCTGGTCTTCTATAACACCTCAGCAGTGCCACAGGCTGATAGAATCCATGCCACGCCGCATTGAGGCAGTAATTCATGCAAAAGGGGCCCAAGCCAAGTACTGAGTATATAGGCATGATTATACTTTTCGGAGGGCCAACATTTCAGTATTTAAAATCCTTTTTTAATTGATTTTATGTAATATTCTAATTTTTGTAGATTTTGGATTTGGGGTTTTCTTAAATTGTAAGCCACAATCATCAACATTCTAACAAATAATGGCTTGAAATATCTCACTGTGCATGTAATGAGTCTATATAATATATTAGTTTCTCCTTTTAAGTTGAATTACTGAAATAAATGAACTTTTTCACAATATTCTAATTTTCTGGAGTTTCACCTGTATTACTTTTATAAAAGCCAAAAATTCCCTTTTAACAAAAGTTACACCTAGATGAGTATTATTTTCATTTACCAAATGTTGGATAGTCTGTAAATTTTACACAGCGCATTAAAGAACTATAATTTAACGCTGCACAATTTTCCTTTCCCGTCCTGTCACAACAAACCAGTTTTTCCCTCCGCTAATGAATGTCTGCTAAAGAGCTGAAGAAGCTCAAACGCATAGAGAACTGTCATCTACATTGTTTGATGTCTTGAAGATGGTGTTGAAATCTCCTAAGGCCCCAACTACGCTAGTTAGAGCTGGTAAGGGGATTACTGGCCTATAGATCTGCAGGAAAGGACCAGGCCTCTGGGCCTGCAAAACTAATCCAGATAAAGGATAGCAGAGGCCTAATTAATTCTCATGTCTTGGAATCTGATAACCGTCCTTCAGGTCTTAATGAGTTTAATCGTCTGCGCTTGATAATTTTATTTGAAACCCTCCGACACAAATTAATCTATTAAAAATGCGGTTGAACTTGAGTGGTATCTGTAATCCAAAGCAAATGAAATCAGTAAAACTGCCGAAATTATGACCAAAGTAAAACAATTTAAAGTACATAGATATTAAATAAGAAATATAAAATAAACTACATTCATATCGCTAGAGACTTGTCCAATACCAATCCACCCAACCATTTGGCCTGGACAGTCCCAGTGTGAGAGGACTGCATGGTACCGTTGTGCCTACAGTCAACGCGTTCCCTCCGACTGCAGGACGTTGGTAGACATGACCTGCTCAACTTTACCGTCAGCCAATAGCAAACTATACCAAGACCTGCTCAAGAATAATTGTGTGCACTATATATTCTTCCTGTCTTTCATGCACATCCCTGGACATTCCCGGAAAACGATGAAAGACTTAAAGATCTACGAAGAGCCGGATCCAACCCCCTAACAATTTTGCTACTGGGCACAGCGAGGCAGTGTTCCACCAATACTGTTCTTGTCTCCTCTGCCGGAATATCCAGGAAACGCCCACATTTTGTTGGGTATTTTTATTTACCAACTCCATGGAGAGTAGCAAGGTTGGGCAGAAAGTTCACAGAGGAGGGTGGGATCACCCATTTCCCTATGATAGTATGGCATTGCCTCCTTCAGTGGGCACACCTCAGCCTCCCTAAGCAAAGGGCTAGCATTAGAGGCATGGCCTGGAGAGTAGACCATCCTCTTGGGTACTGTCAGATTTGTTGCAAAACGCGTCATCATGGAACTGCCCCCTACTGGGCGATGTCAGGAGTTGTGGAAGCCAGGTTGACGCTACCCAACATTGCTCCTTCACACTTTCCTTTCAGATATCTCAGTGGCGCACGCAGGGGGGGGGGGTTTCTGAGTACCTAGAAACCCCCCCGGCCGCCGATTTGATTTATCGCAGCAGCTAACTGATCTTTTTATTTTTTTGAGACGGAGGAGTGATGTTGCAGCTGCCTCCTCGAAACCACAGACAGCTGGCAGTGTCAGCTGGCTGAAGCTAGGGGGAGCTGGCATTTCCTCCCAGTAATATCCTGTGGGGCTGAGAGTCGGCGGAGTGAAGCACTCTCTATCAGTCTGTCCCAGAAGATAGGTAAGCGCATGAATCAAGCTGCACACAGAAGACCCCCACTACCCAACTGCGCTCTCTCTTACCTGCGCGTGGCTTCACCGTTTTGACGGCGCGCTAAGGCTCAGGCAGTGTGAGGCAGCTGTTGGGGGAGCGGCTCTGCCGGCTCCTCTCAGGCTGATCACATGGTGGGGCTTGAGATGACAAGAGGCGCAGTGTTCTGTGTCTGCCGCGGCACCACTGAATCCAGAGCAGCCGGTATTTAATAATAAATTATGTATCCTTGGTGTGCGGGGAACGGGGAAGGGTGGATGGTCGTGGTGCTGCGTGCTGTCTATCTCAGGGGGGAGGGGGGGGGGGATTGTTGAGGTGCCTGTCCTCTTTATCTAGGAGGGGTGGGTGGGGGAGTGCTTGTGTGCTGTCTAACTAGACAGGGGTTTGTCGTGGTGCCTGTCTGGGGGAGAGGGTAGTGGTCTGTGTGTTGATTGTCTGTGTAGGGGGGAGGGGGGGGGGTTGTGCCTGTGACCCAGTCTGCTGTCTATCTATGTAGGGGTGGTGGTCTTGGTGCCTGTGTGCAGCAGTGATCGCAAAAAACGCGCTACGGGCTGTAGGGGACTCGGATTTTAAAAGTGAGCGGGTCCCGCAGGACGCGCTGTTTCTTGCTGACCGTCGCCTTACAGCCAATACAAATCACCAGCCAATAGCCGTCGGCATCCACCCATACACAGTGCCCAGCATACGCACACACCCCATACTCAGACAGTGCCCAGCATACACACACACACCCCATACTCAGACAGTGCCCAGCATACACACATACCTCCCAACATGACCCCCTCCAGGAGGGACAGAATGCTCTGCTCCTGGACTTTTCTCTTAATGTATGATTGCCAGCACCTGATTTGAACAGGTTAATGGATAAGAAAGGTGTTTCAGCACAGGTGATGGCAATCATATAGTAAGAGGGAAGTGCAGGAGCAGAGCATTCTGTCCCTCCTGGAGAGGGTCATGTTGGGAGGTATGTACACACACACACCCCATACTCAGACAGTGCTCAGCACACGCACACACCCCATACTCAGACAGTACCCAGCACACGCACACACCCCATACTCAGACAGTGCCCAGCACACGCACACACCCCATACTCAGACAGTGCTCAGCACACGCACACACCCCATACTCAGACAGTGCTCAGCACACGCACACACCCCATACTCAGACAGTGCCCAGCACACGCACACGCCTCGTTGTATAGCGGTAGGGCTTCAACAAGGACACAGAGAAGCTGATCTTAAAAGTTGACGGGGAGCACGAAGCACCGAATCCTTACAACTGCCTACAGCACTACCTGCACCTAACCCCCTATTTGCCCCCCAATACTGACATAACTGCTATCTACCATGTGTGGTGGTCTAATGCTGTGTGGGGAGGCATAATGGGAGCTCAAAAGCTTACATTGCTATGGGACCCAGAAACAGTGAAGTAGGACCCCAATTTTTGAAAGTGAGGGGTCCCCGGGACCCACAAATTTTTCTGCTCAGCGCAATCACTGCGTAGTCTATCTATGTAGGGCAGGCATTCCCAACCACGGTCCTCAAGGCACACCAACAGTGCAGGTTTTAGTGATATCCAGGCTTCAGCGCAGGTGACCTAATTAGTAGCTCAGTTATTTTGATTTAACCATCTGTGCTGCAGCCTGGATATCACTAAAACCTGCCCTGTTGGTGTGCCTTGAGGACCGCGGTTGGGAATGCCTGATGTAGGGGTTGTGGTCGTGGTGCCTGTGTGTAGTCTATGTGGAGGGGTGGGAGGGGGGGGGGGGTTGTGGTGCCTGTGTGCTGTCTATCTATGTAGGGGGGTGGTCTTGGTGCCTGTGTGCTATTTATGTTGAGGGGGATGGTCTTGGTGCCTGTGTGCTATCTATGTTGAGGGGGATGGTCTTGGTGCCTGTGTGCTATCTATGTTGAGGGGGGTGGTCTTGGTGCCTGTGTGCTATCTATGTTGAGGGTGATGGTCTTGGTGCCTGTGTGCTATCTATGTTGAGGGGGATGGTCTTGGTGCCTGTGTGCTATCTATGTTGAGGGGGGTGGTCTTGCTGCCTGTGTGCTATCTATGTTGAGGGGGATGGTCTTGGTGCCTGTGTGCTATCTATGTTGAGGGGGATGTTCTTGGTGCCTGTGTGCTATCTATGTTGAGGGGGATGGTCTTGGTGCAAGATTTTGTCTGGTGCCCCCTAGCACCACCGCTAGTTCCGCCTCTGACCCCGCACCCCTTTCCCAGCACAATCAACCCCCCCCCCCACCCCACCCACAGCAGTCATTTTTTTTGTTTTCCTACCCCCTGTAATTTAAATAAGAACAGTGTCCACATTCGGCACACAGCCCAATAAGGTATGTGTTTTTGCTGGCAAGGGGCATGGCCACACAATAGTACCTCCAATTCAAATGATGCCTCACAGTAGTGCAACTTTATTCACAAGTTATCATTTGATAGTGTCCCTTATTCACATTACATCACACAGTAGTACCAATTTACCTTATATACGTTACTTCTCGCAGTAGTGCCCCTCATTCACATAACATCATACTGAATTGCTCCTTATACACATTACACCACACCATATTGCTCTTTATTCACAGCAATGCCCTTTCTATACGTTACGCCACACAGTAGAGCACCTTATACACATAATGCCACACACTGGTAATGCATTTATACACATAATACCACACAGTAATGCCCCTTACACATATGACACACATTATTAATGTCCTTATAAACATAGTGCACCTTACACATTATGCCAACCCTTATTAATGCCCATATACACATAATTTCCCTTACACATATGCCGCACATTGTTAATGCCCTTATATACATAATGACACACATAATGTCCCTTACACATATGCCGCACATTATTAGTGCCCTTATACACATAATGACACTTATAGTGCCCCTTACACATATGTTACACATTATTAATGCCCTTATACAAATAATGACACATATAGTTCCTGGCATAAGTCTACTGACAGCTCTGCTAACGTCGGGTGCCTAATTTTTATGAAAATGCATCTTATTTGCATTGCTATGTGGCTAGGATGCACAAGCAGCTTCTGCTGATTAAAATGATATGCAGCATGCCTATATATTGTGTGCGACTGTGGCTGTATCTGCATACAAAATGCTGCACACAGAATATAGGCATGCCGCATATAATTTTAATCAGCAGAAGCTGATTGTGCCCCTAGGCATACCAGATGCCCTAGGCAATTGCCTAGTTTGCCTATGCCTAAGGTCGGCTCTGTTGAGGGGGGTGGTCTTGGTGCCTGTGTGCTATCTATGTTGAGGGGGGTGGTCTTGGTGCCTGTGTGCTATCTATGTTGAGGGGGGTGGTCTTGGTGCCTGTGTGCTATCTATGTTGAGGGGGATGGTCTTGGTGCCTGTGTGCTATCTATGTTGAGGGGGGTGGTCTTGGTGCCTGTGTGCTATCTATGTTGAGGGGGGTGGTCTTGGTGCCTGTGTGCTATCTATGTTGAGGGGGATGGTCTTGGTGCCTGTGTGCTATCTATGTTGAGGGGGGTGGTCTTGGTGCCTGTGTGCTATCTATGTTGAGGGGGGTGGTCTTGGTGCCTGTGTGCTATCTATGTTGAGGGGGGTGGTCTTGGTGTCTGTGTGCTATCTATGTTGAGGGGGGTGGTCTTGGTGCCCGTGTGCTATCTATGTTGAGGGGGATGGTCTTGGTGCCCGTGTGCTATCTATGTTGAGGGGGGTGGTCTTGGTGCCTGTGTGCTATCTATGTTGAGGGGGGTGGTCTTGGTGCCTGTGTGCTATGTTGAGGGGGGAGGTCTTGGTGCCTGTGTGCTATCTATGTTGAGGGGGGTGGTCTTGGTGCCTGTGTGCTATCTATGTTGAGGGGGGTGGTCTTGGTGCCTGTGTGCTATCTATGTTGAGGGGGGTGGTCTTGGTGCCTGTGTGCTATCTATGTTGAGGGGGGTGGTCTTGGTGCCTGTGTGCTATCTATGTTGAGGGGGGTGGTCTTGGTGCCTGTGTGCTATCTATGTTGAGGGGGGTGGTCTTGGTGCCTGTGTGCTATCTATGTTGAGGGGGGTGGTCTTGGTGCCTGTGTGCTATCTATGTTGAGGGGGGTGGTCTTGGTGCCTGTGTGCTATCTATGTTGAGGGGGGTGGTCTTGGTGCCTGTGTGCTATCTATGTTGAGGGGGGTGGTCTTGGTGCCCGTGTGCTATCTATGTTGAGGGGGGTGGTCTTGGTGCCTGTGTGCTATCAAAGTTGAGGGGGGTGGTCTTGGTGCCTGTGTGCTATCTATGTTGAGGGGGATGGTCTTGGTGCCTGTGTGTTATCTATGTTGAGGGGGATGGTCTTGGTGCCTGTGTGCTATCTATGTCTAGGGGGGTGGTCTTGGTGCCTGTGTGCTATCTATGTTGAGGGGGATGGTCTTGGTGCCTGTGTGCTATCTATGTTGAGGGGGATGGTCTTGGTGCCTGTGTGCTAACTATGTTGAGGGGGGTGGTCTTGGTGCCTGTGTGCTATCTATGTTGAGGGGGGTGGTCTTGGTGCCTGTGTGCTATCTATGTTGAGGGGGATGGTCTTGGTGCCTGTGTGCTATCTATGTTGAGGGGGATGGTCTTGGTGCCTGTGTGCTAACTATGTTGAGGGGGGTGGTCTTGGTGCCTGTGTGCTATCTATGTTGAGGGGGATGGTCTTGGTGCCTTTGTGCTGTCTATCTATGTGGGTTGGGTATTGGTTTCCACCGGGGTCTCGATGTGTATATTGCCGGCGGGGAACTCGGTGGCTCGCTATGCTCGCCACAAGTTCTATTCCCACTCTGTGCGTCGTGGATACCCATGAGTGGGAATAGTCCCTGTTAGTCGACATGCCAACTGTCGGGCTCTGAATCGGCCGAGATCCTGGCGTCGGTATAGTGACCGGCAGTCTCCTGATCGCCGGTCACATAACTACATTGTGTATGTGTGTGTGTAAGGGGTCATGGTGTCTGTGTGCTGTCTATGACTTTTTTTGGTTTGTAATAAATTATTTGGAAACCCCCCCTTTCAAAATCCTGTGTTTGCCCCTGTATCTCTAAGAAGGGGAAGTCCAAAAACTATCATCGCATTCTCTATCCTGCCCATTTCGCTAGGAATTAGGGTTGGCCATCTACCATCAAAGATTTAGCAACCAGCGATAGTCAGAAGACAGTGGTGAGTGTTTCCCCATCCATCGAAGGCCAGCCACTGATGGTATACTATTGAAGGCTTATCCCAATGGTGACACAAATGCGTTTTGCACATGTGTGTGTGTGCTTACTGCATATGAACAAAACGCAAACCATGGATGGCTAACCAATTCAGAGATTCTCCTGGAGGCTTCAAGAGACTCAGCAATTATGAGCAATCGGTAAAGGGCCTGATTCAAGCCTGGAGGGATGCAGCTGCGATGGTTTTTGGTCATGTACAGGGGACTACACAGTACATGTGCAGATCTAGTCCTGCGGCTGTGGACAGTCTGAAGCCATTTAGGGGTGAGTGGGGGGCCATTTTAGAAAATAGAGGCATGTCATCTTATTATGGCACGGTGGGGTATTGATTAAACGAGACAAATGTATGGACATTTATTTTAAGGTGTTGTTTAAATAAATTCAAATAAATAAAAATGAAAAAGACGGGTTAGCTGGACTTTACAAGAGCGAATATTTCATTGCTCTGATAACGACAGATGAATAAGGTCTTCGTTTTCATGCTACTGGGCGGCCCCAGCGGTGATCCGCCGCACCGGCACATCTGACGAAGTGCATTTCTTATTTATTTTTCCTTCTCTCTAGATCTTCAGAAAAAAAAAGTTATCTGTATTCAGTATTTTTCTTTTCTTTTTTTACCACCTGCTGTTAATTCCATCAGGAGTTGTACCCTGGGGATGAGACTGCACTAGATTGCCTTTGCCCATCCAGGCATCTCATTCAGCAGTCAATCGGAGCTGTCACCTCCTGGAAAAGGGGAGGAGAAGGAGGCAAATAAAAGAAAATATAAACAAGTTGTTTATGTAAGACTGCGTCTAACAAGCTGTGCGCAGAGACGAAAAGGGGCAATCTCGCACAAAGAGTACCGTTTATGTGCAGCGGTGAAGAGGAGCTGAGAGTGAAGGCGTTTTATTTTTTCCCTGGGACGGAAAGTGCGCACACAGCTGTGTCATCATCAGAAAGACTGACTGATCCTCTGTGTACGCCCCTGTTATACACTTGTCCTTGGCCGCGCTGCTCTCAGTAAAGGACACAGAACTTCAGCTGTGGTGTATGCGGCTGCTGGGACAGGGGGGAACGTGCTGTAATTTCCCAGGCAGTGAGAGCGGACTGGTGATAGGTGACCAGGCGGCTGCCAGACAATCTGGTTATTGGTACGCGTTAGTTTCACCTAAAAGTCAGGACAAGCGAATGTAGCTGGGGGGTTGCTTTTGAAGTTGTTGCGGCCTTTGACGGGGGCTCAGACACCGGTAACAGTACATGAATTAGGACAGTGAGCACTAGAGTGATAGTGGTTCATTGTGTTCATCCTCTGTTCTGTTTTTTGACGTAGATGAGAAAAAAGCTCACCCGGAGATAATTAACTTCTGCAAAGAGTGCAAGCTCTAAAGACAATGGGCGTGATTCAGATGTGATTGATCTTACTGCTGCTGTTGCTGTACTGTGCCGTACGCAATTGTGTTTATATGCTAAAATGGTCAGAAGCTAACCTGAGCATTGGGACACCCGCTGGTGTTGCACCATTGCCGTCTAACGTTGTATGATTGCTGATACATCTGTACCATCGTTGCTTATCGGGTCACCGCGCAGACTCTGAGTGGCTCTGTAGACGCGCAGGCTGAGCTGCTCTCCCGGGACGCGGAGGGCTCTCCAGTAGCAGTAAGTAAGATAACAGCTGCTAATTTATGCACGCCCAGAAAAGGCCGTCTGAACGGCCATGACACTCCTGTGTATACCCGACCACTCCCCGTTACCACCCCCTGACGCTTTCTTTTTGACACTCGCTTTGTGACTAATTCCTCCGTGCAACCGTCATTGCATCTCACTGCGCGTGCGCACTGCGGCCAGGATGCATGTGTAAAATAAGAAATTATTATCCAATTTGCATACAATGGACCCTATTCAGCATGAGTTGAAGATTCTGCTAAAAAGCAGAATCTGCAACTGCTTCTGTAGCATGCTAGGGGTCGCCCAGCGCAAGGCAAGGTCCCCCAGCATGCCAATCGGCGGCCAGCGATGCGACCGCAAAACAATTGCAATCGCATCACTGAGGCAGGAATTAAGGATGACCCCCCAGACGCAACTAGGCTGTGTATGCAGGCAGTCCACCACCATTTTTTGGGTCAAAGCGCCCAAAACCGTCCCTGTTTTCATGACCACGCTCCCAAAATGCCCCCCCCCCAACCCCCCCCCCCCCCCAATGTCAATCACATCGCGGTCACATCCCTGAAAGCCAGCGCATTACTAATAATATACATGATTTTACTTTATCAGATAGGAGAGTGTGGCTTCCAGGACCAGATTAAAGGCCAAATGGGTCTGGGGCTGAAAATGATCAAGGATAAAGCCCGATTGTACCTTGGTATAGGTTTTCTTTTGAAAATGATCAAGGGCCTACTGAAAGAAGCAAAGGACATGTGACCAGTCATGTGTGGGTGTGGCCAGTGGTGTGTGGGTGTGACCAGTGCCATGTGGGTGTGGTCAGTGCCATGTGGGTGTGACTAGTGTTGTATGGGTGTGACAAGTTCTGTGTGGGTGTAGCCACTGCTGTGTGGGTGTGGCCAGTGCAGTGTGGGCGTGGCCAGTGTCATGTGGGAAGTTACATCTTCATTAGCAGGACCATATAGATGGGCATAATGAAGGTACTGGATGCTTTTAAAAAGTGTCAAATGGCTGATTTGTGTATTTAACAAAAAAATGCTAAATAATGTAAAAAGCTCACGAATGAAAAAATATAGAAAAAAGTAGAAAAAAAAGGTGATTTTGGAGTAATTTGTGGCCGTTTTTTTTTTTCCAACCCAAAAATGACATGTCATGTGTTGGTTCAATTAAGCTAATTGATTACTTCCAATGCCTAATTAGTAATTTGGGGGGTGAGGGGGGGGGGGGGGGTTTGAGGGGGTTTTGTCCAAGGGGTTCTGAAGCAAGTCCCTACATTTTTACCTTAAAGATTTTCCCTCCCTTTTCGCCTGCTCAGGATTGGGCTGACAAAAAAACAGGCAAATTTACATACTCTGAAAAAGAAATGCGAGTTTGGAATTGAATTGCAAATGTAATTTGCAGTGCGAATTTGCTGTGAATTCACCCTGTGGGACCACACTTGCACCTAATTGAATTCCCCCTATCGGCTCCAATGTCTCCCTAAAAATACAAAGGAGAAAAATTGCATAGAGTCACATCTTCCCCATTGTTAATCTGGCCTTGCTTGCTACTCTATCTTGCACCACGAGCAGATCTTTTTTGTAGTAAGTTTTTTCTGTCCTAGGTAAAAAGAAATGCTTAGTGTAGACTGTAAATGTCCTCATACACATGAGCATTTCCGGGAATATAAAACAACAAGCATTACTGACATACTTTGCTTTATCATTAAATCTTTTTGTTATACATTTGCACCACATTATTCAGTACTGTAGATGTTTGTGGGTAGATATGGCTGTTTCTGATTTAGGATGAGGTAATACTTAATGTAGCCTTACAATTCAATCACTACCAGTGACATCACTATGGCACTTTGTCAGACCCACAGCAGAGGCAGCCATTTTGTGGGCTGGACCAAATATTTGAACTCAGTCTAAGAAGTCACTAGGAAACAGTGACATCATCACTGAGGTACTTTGTAACTATTGTCATATCAACAAAATGGCTGCCTGCACTGTGTGGGGCAATGATTAGTAACAGAAGGCCTCAGTGCTGAAAGCGGCCAGGGAAGTTTTTGACCATGGCATTGGCACCTATATCCAAGTGTCTAATTCCAAGTGTCATGGAGTAAGTTCTGGATCTAAATTTGGTAAAGTTAGAGGATAACTAGAAAAAAGCTCCTTCCCATATACAGCAGGACGGGGAGCAATGGGTTGACATGAAACCTTGAGACACATTTTCTTGAACTTAGGCTGAAATTTATTGAGTCTCAGATAGAGATGGTGGGATCAGCCATCCATGAGGTAGAGTCTTCCCAGGCTGTAGTTCAATTGGAAGAACTTTTTGAACTCAAAAACCCTGTATATTAAATTTTCAGAACATCAGTCTAGAACTGGGAAATGAAGATGACGCCAAGAGAGACCCAGAAAAACAGAGTTAATAGTGTTGGGAATAATAAAAAAGGAAATAGTTTCCTTGTCTGAAATGCCATTGTGCATTTTGAGTGGAATCATTTTCCAGATATAAGGTCATTGAAAATGTTGCTGGTTTTAATGGCCCAGCAACAAACTGATCCTTGGCTGGAATGCTAAGTTTAGAATCCCGGGAAGTTCCCAGCTGCCCCAGGACCATGAAAGCTGGGAACCCACAATGGATCTCCCTGTACCGTGTAGGGTAACTGCAGTGCTGAAATTCAAGTCAAGGTTGGTAGAAGAAAATTAGTTGGATGAACCTAGCATTGCTTCTCTGGTACCAGCTCGGCTTTGGTAAGCTTCACTATTCCACTGAATCTTGTAGGCAAGCGTACAGTATTGGCCTGCATATTGTCCTATGGTCTGTGATCCTTGATGGAGAATGACAGAAGCAGTATCATCAAAGTCTTCCAGAATGGATCCAGAATGTGGAACAATGCCCAAACTAATTCTTATCTGAGCAATAGAGAGATCACCAACTCCTCTTTCACCTTCTCAGAGGAGGAATTCCCAGGTAAAAGCTCAGAATGGATGGCTCATTCCCTTAGGAAGCCTCTGCAAACTTTGAGATCCCAGTCATAATTGGGAAGATTGAGAATGCAACGCTTGGAATGGGCTGGAGCAAATGTGGGAACTTCTGGAGATGTAGGAGTTAGAATCAAGCAGGGTCGGACTGGCCCACAGGGGTACAGGGGAAACCACCGGTGGGCCCCACTGCCTGAGGGCCCACTCCTTCCTCTAGGGATCAGGTTCCAGACTGTGCACTTGTATTATACATGGTAGATATGTTGCATTACACTGCACAAGACTATTGTGTATTTCAAACCTCTGTGGGGGCTGGCCACCCCCCCTTTGTAGACTGGACACACCCCCAAGCATGGGCCCCTATCACTGCATTCACCCGGTGTGCCCTTCATACTCCAGTCCGACACTGGAGTCAAGTATACTGAAAGTTGTCCAGGCAAAGGGAAGGATCCTGTACAGTCAGAGTAGGAGGAGGGCGTACAGTGCATCCTGCACCCATGGTCTCCCTACTTCCTCTACTGGAAAGAGCTATGACCATGGATCCTGACTGATTTTAATCTATGAACAAAGCAGCAGATATTATTAGACAGTTGTTATTTACTACTCATTGGTCATTATGTTAGAAGTGGTCGCATGTACACCCAATGGCTATGGGCTTGAGGGGTGTCTTAGAGACACTGGAGGAAGCCTGAAAGGGGGTTTGGAGTACATATGGGGTGCCTATCTGGTTGCCCACCACTAGTGTGGAGGCTATAACCACCCTTTACCTTTAAATAGATAATTATTCTGAATTGTTTTTAATTCCTACTATTATATACCACAATCAAAATCGTCATGGCCAATCAGCAACAGCGGACAATGTAGAACTGATGCTATTCGACAAAACAGATCAAGCGCTTGTTACCATATATACTAGAAAGCATGTTGAGTTTCAGCATGCTTTTTTTATGCCTTGCTACAATGTTGAAAATGTTCATATTACTGGATGGGCCCCATTCCGCCTCTGGGCCTCAATGCGTTGCCCTAACCCTGGTGATCGGCTGCTTAGCACTTGCTGCCGATATTCTTGTAGGGTCACTTTAAAATGTCTTGGGTTTCTTTTTAGAGGAAAAGACAGAAAATTATAGAAAAGAGAAATTATTTTCGTTCTGGAATGAGAAGATTGCCGGTTATTTATGGAACAAAGTAATCCTACCATCTTAATATGATCCATGACTACGTTTATTGAAAATGAGGTTTGCTCTTGTTAAATTTGCTTTAATGAATGCTCTTCGGCAAAAGGATACGTTTGTAACAGAATTCACAGGCTTATTACAATTAATACAATTACTAAAACCGCATTTCACATCATTTAGATTAAGTTCAGTTAGAACATTAAATTAAAAAATGTACAGACATAAAGCGAAAACATTTTTAACGAGCCACGTCCGGAACAATGGTAACATTCTTAGTGTCAAAACGATCTTTGCTCCCCTTTAAAGTTCCTCCGCTTACTAGATAATATTTTATTACATGATAATGATAATAGAGGTTCTGCAGTCTGGCATGTCACAGAGAACATGCCAGGGGAGCTAGTCACCCAATTAAAGGGAAAATAAGTCTAAGAAATGAATAAAAAAAATTGTTCTAGATGACTATGAAAACTTATGGATATGGTTTATTCTCTACAGAAGAAATCTCTGTGCTATATATTTAACTGTATACATATTTAAGGTACTGTAGTATGGAGGAGTGCGTATACTTTTCGCTATATTATTACCAGTTTATTATTATTTATTACGTTATTTTATATAGCGCACACATATTCCGCAGCGCTTTACAGAGAATATTTGCCCATTCATATCAGTCCCTGCTCCAGTGGAGCTTACAATCTATGGCCCTCATTCCGAGTTGTTCGCTCGCAAGCTGCTTTTAGCAGCATTGCACACGCTAAGCCGCCGCCTACTGGGAGTGAATCTTAGCTTAGCAAAATTGCGAACGAAAGATTCTCAAAATTGCGAATAGAAAGTTCTTTGCAGTTTCTGAGTAGCTCGACACTTACTCTGCCACTGCGATCAGTTCAGTCAGTTTCGTTCCTGGTTTGACGTCACAAACACACCCAGCGTTCGCCCAGGCACTCCCCCGTTTCTCCAGCCACTCCTGCGTTTTTTCCAGAAACGGCAGCGTTTTTTCACACACTCCCATAAAACGGTCAGTTTCCGCCCAGAAACACCCACTTCCTGTCAATCACACTCCGATCACCAGAACGAAGAAAAAACCTTGTAATGCCGTGAGTAAAATACCAAACTTCTTTGCAAATTTACTTGGCGCAGCCGCAGTGCAAACATTGCGCATGCGCAGTTTGCGGAAAATCGCTGCGATGCGATGAAAAAGAACGAGCGAACAACTCGGAATGAGGGCCTATATTCCCTATCACATGTACACACATTCACGCTAGGGTTAATTTTTGTTGGGACCCAATTAACCTACCAGTATATTTTTGGATTGTGGGAGGAAACCAGAGTACCCGGAGGAAACCCACACAAGTATGGGGAGAATATACAAACTCCACACAGTTAGGGCCATGGTGGGAATCGAACCCATGACCTCAGTGCTGTGAGGCAGTAATGCTAACCATTACACCATCCGTACTGCCCGTACTGCCTATATGTGCTGTCTATTATTTTTAGATACCTCTAACCAGCGGCACCCCTAGGGTTACCACCTCATCCCTTTAATTCGGACACATTAATTACACAGGTTCTGTGGCTGATTAAAACCAGGTGTAATGGAGTCTTCAAGTCAGCCAGCTCAGAACCTGTGTAATTAATATGTGTCCAGAATTAAAGGAATGAGGTGGTAACTCTAGGCACACCCTCTGTACCACACCCAAAAATGATGTAGGTCACACCCTGTCACATACCCCAAAATATTATTATACTGTGAGCTGCATATGAATGAACCAGTTAAACAGCCTTGGGAGAAGATAAAAGCGGTCTATAGTAGTTACTTACTAAGCCTTGGATGCAGAAAAAGTGGGTGGAGATAAAGTACCAGCCAATCAGCTCCTAACTGCCATGTCACAGGCTGTGTTTGAAAAATGACAGGAGCTGGTTGGCTGCTACTTTATCTCCGTCCAAAGCTTAGTAAATAGACCCCAAAGTATTTTACAGAACAGAGACAAAAACAATGGCTCTCTAGTGCATGGTATGCCTGTCATATAGTTTTGGTAACGTAAATATCTGTATGAAATCTCTGCTCAAAAATTTCAGACCTGCGGTTTATACTGTAGGTGTCTTGGCGACATTCTGAATGTGGACTCTGGAATGCAGACAACGCTATGTCTACAAAATGCTACTTCAAGCATTTCACGCACCAAAACTACAACTTTAATTGTCCCATTTATCAACGAGTGATAAAAACTCGTTGAGGAGGATAAAGCTTGTTGCGTATGTTAAATGGTTCCCCAGCCAATCAGCTCCCAACTGTCATTTTTCAAATATATGACTGCAAGGAGTTGAACATGTGACAGTTAGGAGCTGAACACATGACAGTTGTGAGCTGATTGGCTGGAGCACCATTTCTTATACGCAACAAATTTTATCATTCATAACAAGTTTTAGAGTTCGTTGATAAATGAGCCCCCCTAAATATGATAATTAACAATCATGTTTATGATTCATCTGTCGGTGCCCATGAAAAGTTTGAAGTAACATTACACACGAGTGGATCTTTCGCTCCGTTACACATATACAAATAAGTACGGTAAGTATAAAATACAGTCGGCGCACCTTCTAGAATACACGGGAGCTATAATGAATCTGGCGCTACAGGACCACCAGTCACTTTCTATTAGGCCGAGGGAGCCAAGATGTGATATTACTGTGGAATGGAAATTAGGCAATTTAAAGAGATTTAAGGCCCTTTGGTCTCTGTCCATCATTTCCTACAGAATCCAATCCGGCCGCTACAAGGCACTAGGTGACTGAACTCATTACAAGCAGACAATGGATCTCCCAGCATTAAATTCTGACAAGAAGGACCCTTGAAGTGATGAGTAGAATGACCTGTTGGAGGCTGGAGGCATGGATCTATACCTTGGCAGTTTTCTGGATAAAGCAGTAATATAAAACAAACAACAACAACAACAACAACAACAACCAATTCACTATAACAGCTAAACACACAAATACACAATACAGTACATAGTTATTGTGGATAAACAAATACAAATGTCTAATTATCTTCTAAATTCTATCTGTGATGATTCAGAGGAAAGTGAAACACATCCCAAGTACAGGTGACATTGTGGGCCACGCCTGCGTCTTTCACCGCGACATTGGGGGTCATTCCGAGTTGTTCGCTCGCAAGCTGCTTTTAGCAGCTTTGCACATGCTAAGCCACCGCCTACTGGGAGTGAATCTTAGCTTATCAAAATTGCGAACGAAAGATTAGCAGAATTGCGAATAGACACTTCTTAGCAGTTTCTGAGTAGCTCCAGACTTACTCGGCATCTGCGATCAGTTCAGTCAGTTTCGTTCCTGGTTTGACGTCACAAACACACCCAGCGTTCGCCCAGACACTCCTCCGTTTCTCCAGCCACTCCCGCGTTTTTCCCAGAAACGGTAGCGTTTTTTCACACACACCCATAAAACGGCCAGTTTCCGCCCAGAAAAACCCACTTCCTGTCAATCACACTCCGATCACCAGAACGAAGAAAAAACCTCGTAATGCCGTGAGTAAAATACCTAACTGCATAGCAAATTTACTTGGCGCAGTCGCACTGCGGACATTGCGCATGCGCATTAGCGACTAATCGCTCCGTTGCGAGAAAAAAATAACGAGCGAACAACTCAGAATGACCCCCATTGTGCAGCTACAACCTCTTTCCTGGTGCACAACGGGTGGCTCTCCCGCATCCCGCCCATTTCCTAGTGAAGCTGGCAGGATGGGGAGATAATCACCAGAATCGCAGCAGCACGCGGAGGGGGCGGGGCTAAATTGTGTTAACTGTGTTATTTTAGCCCCACCCCCTCCCTACGTACCCACGAATCATACCATTTTTTTTTTCAGTGGGGGCAGGACCCAATGACGGGAGAGCCCAGCCCCGCCCCCCAAAGTGTCAAGCAGCTCCTCCTCCCTGGGCTTCTCCCAGAGTAGAGACATAAGAAGCAGGTAAGTAAGATCCACCTCTGTGAGTCTGAATAGCTACCTCCCTGCACATTTTCAATACACCTCTGCATGTGTGCGCCAGAAATTGCAACTGGGACTCTGTGTGTCTCTTCACTTCTTCTACCACTTGATACCACCGCCCCCTATTTTCGGTATGCCCCCTCACAACCCACTTTTTTTCTGCTTGACCTGCACCTTCTCTTCTCCCACCACCTTCCTTTCTCTTCCACTTCTTCCCCCTTCACCTCGTCCTGGCAAGCTCCAGCAAGGCTTACCTAGTGGGCCATAGGGAGGGGTGTGCAAGTGGTGCCATCACAAAGGCTTCAGGGCACTGGGGCGGCACCGTTGCTGCCCCACAACCCCTGCATCTGGCTAGCAGGGTGCCTGAAACAGGTTTAGGGCAGTGCCGACACAGTGAAGAACGGAGCCCTGCTCTGCCGCTGCTTACCTATGCCAACTGAACAGGTATTACTGGCTCAAAATTGCCTCAATAGCAGGGTTGGATAAAAGTTTATTGGGGCCCCGGAGGAAATAATTTGTGGGGGCCCCTACTAATAAAATTGTCAATATGATATTTTGGTGATATTATTATATAAAGTAGTGCCACCAACTCATATTATACCACACAGAAACCCCAGTTCACATATGCCACAGTGGCTCAATGCTGATAATATAGTTACGTGTGGGGGCATTGGGGGGGGGAGAGGCATGGGAGGGGGCTGGAAGACCTCCCTGGCTGCCCTGTTGTTAATCCGGCACTGCTCAATATTGCCACCCAATCTAAGTGAATTGATAGGATCATGCTTCAGTGATGTCACTAGATCCTAATAAACTGATTGCTTAACCTCCACTTCCCCACAAGAACTATGGGCAAGATGTATCAAGCATTTGAGAGAGATAAAGTAGAGAAAGATTAAGTACCGACCAAACAGCTCCTAACTGTCATTTTTCAAACCCAGCCTGTAACATGGCAGTTAGGAGCTGATTGGCTGTTGCTGTATCTCCGTCCAAGGCTTAGTACATAGGGCCTAATTCAGACCTGATCGCTCGCTAGGTTTTTTTTTGCACTGCTGCGAATAGTCGCCGCCTATAAGGGAGTGTATTTTCGCTTTGCAAGTGTGCGAACGCATGTGTAGCCGAGCGCTACAAAAAATCTTTGTGCCGTTTCTGAGTTGCCCAGGACTTACTCAGCCGCTGCGATCACTTCAGCCTGTCCGGGCCGGAATTGACGTCAGACACCCGCCCTGCAAACGCTTGGACACGCCTGCGTTTTTCCAAACACTCCCAGAAAATGGTCAGTTACCCACAAACGCCTTCTTCCTGTCAATCTCCTTGCGGTCGGCCGTACGAATGGATTCTTCGTAAAAGCCATCGCACAGCAACGAACCGCTTTGTACCCGTGCGACGCGCCTGCGCATTGCGGTGCATACGCATGCGCAGTTCTGACCTGATCGCAGCACTGCAAAAAACGCTAGCGAACGATCAGGTCTGAATGACCCCCATAGACCCATATGTCAGTTTGAGTATCAGCTCCAATTTAAGGGCAGCCGTTCCCTGGCTCTACCTTGTCACAGGAGGGAAAAACATCCAGTAAGTCATATCTGCCTCCATGCCAGCAGAGAATTTATATGCAATTAGACGCTGTATCTCTTAAATTTTATATGTAATTAGATGATGCATCTTTTATATATTATCTGGAGAAACTCATCATATTTTGAATTAAATATACTGTATAACCGCCGCACTAAATATTTCACCGCTCTTGTTGTCATACACAGGAATTAGCATATGCGCGCTGCGATTTCTCCCCTAACCATCTGTTTATCTCTGCATATTGTTTGTATGTTTTTTTCATTCACTATGTTACTTTCACTTGTCAGAGAAACAAGGCAGATAATTTATACTTAATCCATGAAGCAAGCCGCTGATTATAATATTGCGAGGAGCTATAAATCGCGCGTGTAAATCCATCTCTGGGCTCGCTGCTAACGGCATAAAATAAAGGGGAGTTATTTATGATGCCCTTGCCGGAGAAATCTCCCCATTTTATTTAATGTATTGTGTGTTTTTATTTGCTGGTTTGCATTTTTTGTCTTGTTGATTGTGGTTATGTACTGAGTGCGCAGGACGGTTATCATAAATAAAGGGCGCGGGATATGAGAATAGATTATGTACGAGTGCAGGGATGCCGGGGAAATGGAGGAACAGCGTCTGAAAGGGGAAGAAGTCAGATTTATTGATGGGACTTCTGAGAAAACTGCGGCCTCCAGTAACCTCTTTTACTAATGATTGGTAACTGTATATGACAAGGCTGCATGCCTGCACTTCTGTACAGGTCTCCTGGCTTCCTAGTACTATCATTCAGGCTGATGAAAGCTGGGGCAGGCGCCAATATTGAGAGGGGCGTGGCCAAGTGGGGTGTGGCTATGCGGTATTGGGTGCACTTCTGTACAGGTCTCCTGGCTTCCTAGTACTATCATTAGGGTCAGTGAAAGCTGGGGCAGGCGCCAATGTTGAGAGGGGCGTGGCCAAGTGGGGTGTGGCTATGCGCTATTGGGTGCACTTCTGTACAGGTCTCCTGGATTCCTAGTACTATCATTAGGGTCAGTGAAAGCTGGGGCAGGCGCCAATATTGAGAGGGGCGTGGCCAAGTGGGGTATGGCTATGCGCTATCGGGTGCACTTTGAGGATGGTGGTGTAGTTACACTTCCCTGCAAACTCGGGTTCCCAGAGAAGGCTGGGGCCCGGGTAATATGGACCCCTCTCTCTCTGCACCCCTGGCTGTAATGTGTTATGGGTGAGAGCATATTATAAGTAGAGATGAGCGTTTTCGGTGGAACTACTGATTGCAAGTGGATCTGAGTCCCAGCTTGGGTCTTCCCGCCATCTTCTGATACAAAAACAAGGAAAAACGCCATCTTCCCGGCATCGGATCTCACGGGTTTTGGATTTGCGCGCTACAACAAATTACCATTGAAGTCCATGGGCTGACCTCTAATCGACAGCCAATTGCCCTCTGCATTCTCGCCCATCCAGAGGCTGCTGCAGCCACACACAAGCCAGGCGCTGTTCATGCTGAGAGTGCTGTGCAGCGCCCGGACCATCATCATCCTCACAGACACCACCACCGGGGCATTTACCATCGGGGGCCCCCTCCAACTGTAGTCACAGTAAGTGCACTATTACTTCTAGGCTACAGCTGGCATGTCTACCTACACTGTATCTGACCAGCACTGTAACCCGCACTGTATCCGTCCTGCACTGTATCTAGCCCGCACTATAACTGAGCAGCACCGTATCCGACCCGCACTGTATCCGACTCACACTGTAATCTGTATCCGACCCACACTGTATCTGACCTGCACTGTAACCCGCACTGTATCCATCCTGAACTGTATCTAGCCCGCACTATAACTGAGCAGCACCGTATCCGACCCACACTGTATCCGACTCACACTGTAATCTGTATCCGACCCACACTGTATCTGACCAGCACTGTAACCCGCACTGTATCCGTCCTGCACTGTATCTAGCCCGCACTGTAACTGAGCAGCACCGTATCCGACCCACACTGTATCCGACTCACACTGTAATCTGTATCCGACCCACACTGTATCTGACCAGCACTGTAACCCGCACTGTATCCGTCCTGCACTGTATCTAGCCCGCACTGTAACTGAGCAGCACCGTATCCGACCCACACTGTATCCGACTCACACTGTAATCTGTATCCGACCCACACTGTATCTGACCAGCACTGTAACCCGCACTGTATCCGTCCTGCACTGTATCTAGCCCGCACTATAACTGAGCAGCACCGTATCCGACCCGCACTGTATCAAGCCCGCATTATAACTGAGCAGCACCGTATCCGACCCACACTGTATCCGACTCACACTGTAATCTGTATCCGACCCACACTGTATCTGACCAGCACTGTAACCCGCACTGTATCCGTCCTGCACTGTATCTAGCCCGCACTATAACTGAGCAGCACCGTATCCGACCCGCACTGTATCCGACACACTGTAATCTGTATCCGACCCACACTGTATCTGACCACTGTAACCCGCACTGTATCCGTCCTGCACTGTATCTAGCCCGCACTGTATCTGTCCTGCACTGTATCCGACCCGCACTGTATCCGACTCACACTGTAATCTGTATCCGACCCACACTGTATCTGACCCGCACTGTAACCCGCACTGTATCCGTCCTGCACTGTATCTAGCCCGCACTGTAACTGAGCAGCACCGTATCCGACCCGCACTGTATCCGACTCACACTGTAATCTGTATCCGATCCACACTGTATCTGACCAGCACTGTAACCCGCACTGTATCCGTCCTGCACTGTATCTAGCCCGCACTATAACTGAGCAGCACCGTATCCGACCCGCACTGTATCCGACTCACACTGTAATCTGTAATCTAACCTGCACTGTATCTGACCTGCACTGTAACCCGCACTGTATCCGTCCTGCACTGTATCTAGCCCGCACTATAACTGAGCAGCACCATATCCGACCCGCACTGTATCCGACTCACACTGTAATCTGTATCCGACCCACACTATATCTGACCAGCACTGTAACCCGCACTGTATCCGTCCTGCACTGTATCTAGCCCGCACTATAACTGAGCAGCACCGTATCCGACCCGCACTGTATCCGACTCACACTGTAATCTGTATCCGACCCACACTGTATCTGACCTGCACTGTAACCCGCACTGTATCCATCCTGCACTGTATCCGACCTGCACTGTATCTGTCCTGCACTGTATCCGACCCGCACTGTATCCGTCCTGCACTGTGTCCGACTTGCACTGTATCTGACCTGCACTGTAACCCGCACTGTATCCATCCTGCACTGTATCCGACCCGCACTGTATCTGTCCTGCACTGTATCCGACCCGCACTGTATCCGTCCTGCACTGTATCCGACTTGCACTGTATCTGACCAGCACCGTATCCGACCCGCACTGTAATCTGCACTTATCCGACCCACACTGTAACCCACACTGTATCTGACCTACACTGTATCCAACCCACACTGTATCAGACCCATACTGTATTCAACCTGCACTGAATCTGACCTGCACTATATCCTACCTGTGCTATAGCCCGCACTGTATCCTACCTGTACTGTATCTGACCTGCACTATATCCGTCCTGCACTGTATCGGCTCTGCACTGTATTTGCCCCGCACTGTATCTGACCTGCACTGTATCCAACAAGCACTGTATCCAACCCACACTGTGTCTGACCAGCACTGTATCCAACCCACACTGTATCCGACCCATACTGTAACCCGCACTGTATCCAACCCACAATGTATCTGACCCGCACCATAACCTAACCGTATCCAACTGCACTGTAACCCACACTGTATCCAACCCACACTATAACCCGCGCTGTATACAACTGCACTGTAACCCGCACTGTATCTGACCCACACTGTAACCCTCACTGCCATCCTTTGCAGTGAGAAATGTGAAAGCTAATGTGGATACTGCATCTTGCATTTTTCATGGACCTTTGGTACTTTGTGTCGCTGTAACTGACATCAGTATATAGGTGCTATGGATGGGAAAATTGGGATGAACCATGCAATGCCTATGATTCAACCAAGCCGCCCCCAGATCCGCCCACGTCACACCATTTTATAGTCCCATCAGTGTTACAGGTAGGCCAAGCACCTTTGGTATGCTAAAAACCTAAGTCAATCGGCAGGAATATTCTTTTACGGAAATGCTGCTTAGTCCGTCCCCTCCCTAGTCTGTCCCCTCCCACTCATTTGCATATCTAAGCACATGACACTGTCTAAGAAAAAAGGGTTTTGTTTTGCCGTTCATTGTGGTCAATTAGCCATTTACTTTGCCATTTTAGCTTAAAACTTAATTGAGTCTAATATACTCATCTGTCATTAAGATGCCCTTGTTCCTGGCAGTTATTCGTCTGTCAGATGGCGTGCCTAGGCGTTTCACGTGTGCCAAATCAGTTCAAAATTCATTTCTAGACTGTTCTAGTAGTTACCCAGTAATATGACACAGAGATGGAACAGCTGAAATGATGCATTTACAAGATAGCGCTGCCTAGTAATCTGTCTCTTACGCTTCTATCATTACGGCCCCTTCTGCTGCGGGATGTGCATTAGCACCCAAATATTTCTTAATATATCAAGATTTGCATCCAACCATTTTCAGAGCCAAGTTTATTATGCAAATTGCCGGGTAGAGTTCAGTGTCGGAGCTGGCAGGCAATTTTTTGCACTGAATAAAAAAGCAATGGATTTTAGACATTAAATTGGTATATTATCAGGAAGTGTAATAGAAGGCATGCCCATCACATGAAAGACAATGAGTTCAACCTGTACAGAGAAGAGATGGAGGTTAGCCTGCTCACCTACGCATTCACCTCCATTACCAGCATATAATATGGCATTTCAAATTATTAAACAGCGCGATACAGGGGTGGGGGAGGGAGGGAGTCTGACTGTCGAACAAAGACTGTGGCAGCATCTAACAGCCAATCAGACAGCTGCCTGGCTTTACGCTTTGTAACCTGAAATGCCAAACCTATTCAATCAGTGACTTTCCATTATATTTAGCATATTTTTGAAACATAGGGGGAGATTTATCAAAGCTTGGAAAGAGATGAGAGATATAGGACCAGCAATGCAGCTTCTAACTGCCATGTTACAGGCTGTGTTTGAAAAAAATGGCAGTTAGGAGCCGATTGGTTGGTATTTGATCTCTCTCCACTTTATTTGTCTCCAAGCTTTGATTAATCTCCCCCAGAGTTCCAGAATTAACTACAGAAACTCTGAAAAAAAGATGCAGAAGGTTTTTTTTCTTCCAGTGCCTTTAAGGCATATTTATCACAGTCTGCATCTCAGATGCGGATGGGTTGTGATAAATACGACCAAATCTTAAATGCGATAATTGAATACATCGCAGGGATGTATCAATTATCGCATGCAGAGACAGGGCTTGCGAGATAGCTCTGTCCCTGAGAATCCACTTGCCGCAATTCTCAGGGTATTTTTTCGTGTTTGTACTTGTGCTGCCGCCACCGCCAGGTACCCACTGCGACCCCCCCACAAGTACACTTACTTGCAGCCCGAACCGGTGATCCGGATGGGCAACCGGTCAACGGATCATGTGCTCCACTGTGACTGCCGGTATTGTAAAGTAAGCTGCCTCTGCACAGCATCACTTTACTGCATTGGGGGTCACAGCAGGAGCACAGCGATCTGAAGACCAGCTGCCCTCACCATATCCCTGGGTGCAGGTAAGTATTTTACACAGTGATCAGCCTCTGTGTCGGCTGATCACAGGGGATAGATCCTAGCACAGCCTTCACTGCCAGCAGGCAGAGAAGGCTGTGCTGGAGTCAGGGAACCGGCGGGAAACCCTGGATAACGCTAACTCAAGGTAACATTGTTATCACAGGGCTCCCCGTGGAATTTTTTTGTTTTTGTTTAGTAAATTAGGGCACGACCACACACATTTCCTATTACAAGCAGGGCTGAACTGGTCGTCTGGCACTTCTGGCAAATGCCAGGAAGGTCGATGGCCTCATTGGCCAGTCCAGCCTTAATGTATGGCCGAGCACAGCTCCGCCCCCTGACGCTATGTTTGCCCACTAGGCATACAGAGAGATGGGAGCATGCCGCAAGTCCAGGCCCCCGCAACTCGTGGTATGCCCTCGTGAGACACTACCACGTTCCCTTAGAACGTCAGGTCTGTTTTTATAAATATGCCCCTTTATCATTTAAAATGACGACACTACAAAAAGTTCTAATATCTTAATTTCGGGTCTGTTATACGGAATAAGGGGGTAATTCGGAGTTGCTCGCAGCAGCAAATTTGTTAGCAGTTGGGCAAAACCATGTGCACTGCAGGTGGGTTAGATGTAACATGTGCAGAGAGACTTAGATTTGGGTGGGTTATTTTGTTTCTGTGCAGGGTAAATACTGGCTGCTTTATTTTTACACTGCAATTTAGATTTCAGTTTGAACCCACCCCACCCAAATCTACCTCTCTCTGCACATGTTACATCTGCCCCACCTGCAGTGTACATGGGGGGTAATTCCAAGTTGATCGCAGCAGGACAGTTTTTAGCAGTTGGGCAAAACCATGTGCACTGCAGGGGAGGCAGATGTAACATTTGCAGAGAGAGTTCGATTTGGTTGGGTTATATTGTTTCTGTGCAGGGTAAATACTGGCTGCTTTATTTTTACACTGCAATTTAGATTGCAGACTGAACTCACCCCACCCAAATCTACCTCTCTCTGCACATGTTACATCTGCCCCACCTGCAGTGCACATGGTTTTGCCCATCTGCTAAAAAATTTCCTGCTGCGATCAACTTGGAATTACCCCTTCTGGTTTTGCCCAAGTGCTAACAAATTTGCTGCTACTTTATAATTGCCGCATTTTCTCTCGAGAATTGCCCTTATTGCGCCATGTCAGAGCCTGTGCCTCCCAGAACCTTAGTCGGCCAAAGAATATTTCTTCTTTGTAACATGTGTTCTCATAGAACAATGCCGGCATCTGGATACAGTGTGACAAAGCGCTGTGCATATAAATTCATTACAGATAGCGTTCAGCGATTACTAACAGAAGCTGGATGATGAATGCTGTGCACTCACTTAATGAAAACAGGAAAAGCATTAATCATTTATTTCACTTATGAAATGAAACATGTTTCCCATGACGGGACTTGCCGTATAACCTGTCTGACACTATCGTTCCCCTCCATTCAGCCCATACGTAGCTAAACATGTAATTTATATGTACAGTATTCCTACATCACACTGGGGATACCCAAAAACCTACAGATAGGGGAGTCACCTGTGTTTTTTTTTTTTTTTTTACAACAAGTGCCGCTACTCACTGAGGGGTAAATTTACTAAGATGGGAGTTCTATTTAAGATAGGATGTTGCCCATAGCAACCAATCATATTCTACTGCTCATTTATCTAGCACCTAGAAGATAATACCTGGAATCTTAAATAGAACTCCCATCTTAGTAAATTTACCCCTTAAGGCAGGCATTCCCAACCGCGGTCCTCAAGGCACACCGACAGTGCAGGTTTTAGTGCTATCCAGGCTTCAGCACAGATGGTTAAATCAAAATAACTGAGGTACTAATTAAGTCACCTGTGTTCAAGCCTGGATATCACTAAATCCAGGACTGTTAATGCGCCTTGAGGACCGTGGTTGGGAAACACAGCCTTAAGGTAACAAGTGGATACAATATAGCAGCTTCCAAGCTATTTCTGACTTCTTCCTCTTTCCAGAACTAGTTGTAAGAATGAAAAGTTAGACCAAAAAAGAGGCGCTAGTTCTGCGTACCCCCGAGAAACCCTTCCACACTTTTTTGTGTGTCACACTACTTTATCACTGTGCAAAATCTGGGGAGACAGACGATGACACGATTAATGCTGAATCACATCATCGCGGCCCCACCTGGTATCCAGGAACTGTGTAGCAGGGCTGCAATGACTAGGCTTACCATGCTATCCCTTTAAACCGTGACACTCATGAATTACACAGGTTCTGTGGCTGGCTGACTTTCACCTGGTTTTAAACAGCCACAGAACCTGTGTAATTCATGAGTGTCCCGGTTTAAAGGGATAGCAATTATGCAATCACATCATCACGCTCAACCACTTTAGTGAGCCAAGGGTGTGGAGTCTAACATAGGTCTGCAGGGACCCCACAAGAACCTGTGGCCCCCTTATGTTGGGTCCTAACATGGTGGAATGGTGTTGAGGTCAGACAGCAGCGTTTGGTACACGGAGCTGATGCAGTAGGGCCCCAAAAGTATAAGGCACAGAGTAGTAGTTTACAAGACACAGGGAGGCAGCCAGAAGCAGGTTACAATCAAGGTGGATCATATATGTATATCCAACACGTATATCCAATAGAGTCAGGAACATAAGAACGAGGAGACGACTATGACCCAGATTTATCAAGCCTTGGAGAGTGATAAATTGCATGGTGATAAAGTACCAACCAATCAGCTCCTAACTGTCATTTTTCAAACAAAGGGGCAGATGTTTTAAGCCTGGAGAAGTGATAAAGCAGTGATAAGTGGAAGGTGATAACGCACCAGCCAATCAGTTCCTAACTGTCAGTTTACATATAGGAGCTGATTGGCTGGTGCTTTATCACCTTGCACGTATCACTGCTTTATCCCTTCTCCAGGCTTAAAACATCTGCCCAAAGGTCTAGATTTATCAAGCCTCAGAGAGTGATAAATCGCATGGTGATAAAGTACCAACCAATCAGCTCCCAACTGTCATTTTTCAAACAAAGACTTTAAGATGGCAGTTAGGATATGATTGGCTGGTACTTTATCACCGTACAATTTATCTCTCTCCAAGGCTTGATATAAATGGGCCTATGTGTGAAGCCTAATACTCTGACGACCAGGGGCCAGGTTTTATATGCACAGGAATCACACCCAGTGCCACCCACAGTCGTGTCATCAGTCATCTCATCCCAGTTCTAAGAATCAAAGAGAGCCGCACCCTTCCCCGATAGCGGACACACGGCCCGGACGTCAATGATGATTGTAGAACCAGACAGGAAGAGTTGGTGGACGTAAGCTCCAGGAGACAGTAGCATCTGATCTGGTAGGTACTTGCTAAAGCCCCAGGATGCCTGACATGTTCCTCTGTTCAGGCTAGAACACCTAATCAACCATCATCCGTGAACCAAACAGTGGATGCTGGGATAAAGTTAAACCCTAATTATAACTATTACAACTTGATTCCTTGATTTGCTGATCCCTACTGTGCCGCAGATACACTTGATCTGTATATGTCCTCTGGATCTCGCTTGAAAGTTACTCTCCTTGGCTAGAGCCAAGAGTCCAAAAGGCCAAGGACCGCAACTTCACCAGTCCTTTCCCACTGCCGCCGGCCAGATTGCCCTTACACAATGACATACGTGTAGTCTTACGTACCGTGGGTCGGTGTAGACATGCGGCGTGACACAGAGTCGGCCATAGGCATAGGCAACCTGGGCAAGTGCCTAGGGCATTTGGAATGCCTAGGGGCACAAGCAGCTTATGCTGATTAAAATGATATGCAGCATGCGTATATTCTGTGTGTGACTGCAACTCTATCTACATACGAACTGCATTACTAATGTACGGCATTATGTGTATAAGGTGTACTACAGTACTTTGTAGCATAATGTATAGAAAGGGCACCACTGTGTGGTCTAATGTGAATAAAGAGCAATATGGTGTGGTGTAATGTGAATAAGGAGCAATATGGTGTGGTGTAATGTGAATAAGGAGCAATATGGTGTGGTGTAATGTGAATAAAGAGCAATATGGTGTGGTGTAATGTGAATAAGGAGCAATATGGTGTGGTGTAATGTGAATAAGGAGCAATATGGTGTGGTGTAATGTGAATAAGGAGCAATAGGGTGTGGTGTAATGTGAATAAGGAGCAATATGGTGTGGTGTAATGTGAATAAAGAGCAATATGGTGTGGTGTAATGTGAATAAGGAGCAATATGGTGTGGTGTAATGTGAATAAAGAGCAATATGGTGTGGTGTAATGTGAATAAGGAGCAATAGGGTGTGGTGTAATGTGAATAAGGAGCAATATGGTGTGGTGTAATGTGAATAAGGAGCAATAGGGTGTGGTGTAATGTGAATAAGGAGCAATATGGTGTGGTGTAATGTGAATAAGGAGCAATATGGTGTGGTGTAATGTGAATAAAGAGCAATATGGTGTGGTGTAATGTGAATAAGGAGCAATATGGTGTGGTGTAATGTGAATAAGGAGCAATATGGTGTGGTGTAATGTGAATAAGGAGCAATATGGTGTGGTGTAATGTGAATAAAGAGCAATATGGTGTGGTGCAATGTGAATAAGGAGCAATATGGTGTGGTGTAATGTGAATAAGGAGCAATAGGGTGTGGTGTAATGTGAATAAGGGGCAATATGGTGTGGTGTAATGTGAATAAGGAGCAATATGGTGTGGTGTAATGTAAATAAGGGGCACTACTGTGAGGAGTAACGTGGTACTACTGTGTGATGTAACGTGAATAAGAGACACTATTGCATTATATAATGTGAATAAAGTTGCCGTACTGTGCGGCGTAATTTCAACTGGGTATATTATTATGTGGCCATGCCCCTTCCCAGCAAGAACATGCATCGTTTTGGGCTGCGCACTGAATGTGCACACTGTTCCTATTTGAAATATAGGGGGTAGGAGCACCGAAATGAGGACTACAATGGGTGAGGGGTGATGGTGCTGGGAAAGGGGTACAGGGTCAGAGGCATCTGTGCAAGGGGGCATCAAATCATGCCTAGGTCATCATACTGGTTAGGGCCAGCTCTGGCGTGACAGTGTCGATAGCTAATAGTTGCATCATCTATTTGTTAATGATAATGTGACGAGGTGTCAGATACACCAGGGAAAACATTGCGTGGAGTTATTAATAAATGTGAAAGTCCCATTTTCAGTAAATAACGTAATTAAATACAAATTAGAGATACAAATGAAATACAAACATCTGTTGTTTTACTCTTTATATATCAAATGGGAATCTTCTTCAGTGCAGCATGCCAAGCGGAACTGTCAATTAAGTCATGCAAATAGGTGGCCGCAACGTGACTGGAGGAGTAAACAATTTGCTACCGGCCAATCAGAAGTAGCTGCATAGCGTTGCAGATAGTTTGTGTTAACATTGCAGCCCTCCAGCACCTGTCAGAGATGCGCCTGATAATATGTGTATATGGGCTGAAATAATGTAAAAATGCTCTTACTGTACATATCTCTCGCTCACCTCTATGCTGTCCCCCCAGCTGTGAAGAGATGCCAGTCAGCTGTATGCAAGAATGTATTTACATCCATGTGCGCGCACGCTTGTTGTGTGTATGCATAGTACTGAAATGCGTACCTTAAACTGGATGTACCTCCATCTCTTAATGAGCCCCTAGCACACAGTATATCCCCCATCTGATTGTCCGCGGGATTCCCTCGTCTCTTTACGTATTTATTTAGTGTCAACACAAGAGAACGTACAGCTGACTGCAACACTCTGTGACAAATGGAACAAACACGATTAGCAAACATGCTCTGTCTAAATTACTGTATGACAAATAAAAACCGTGTCACGGGTCATTCAATAACTTACTATTCGCAAACTGGTTATTTCCATCACTGGAGTAGAAATCCTTAGCCAAACTTAGCTATTATATATATATAGGGGGTAATTCCAAGTTGATCGCAGCAGGAATTTTGTTAGCAGTTGGGCAAAACCATGTGCACTGCAGGGGAGGCAGATATAACATGTGCAGAGAGAGTTAGATTTGGGTGGGTTATTTTATTTCTGTGCAGGGTAAATACTGGCTGCTTTATTTTTACACTGCAAATTAGATTGCAGATTGAACACACCCCACCCAAATCTAACTCTCTCTGCACATGTTACATCTGCCTCCCCTGCAGTGCACATGGTTTTGCCCAACTGCTAACAAAATTTCTTGCTGCGATCAACTTGGAATTACCCCCATAGTGTATATGAAAACACTCACTCACTCACTACTAAGGGGCCCATTTATTAACATTATTTTTACTAAAATAACGTGAAAAAGGGTGTTTTCTGTTTTCACACCCTTTTCACATTATTTTAGTATCAACTGAATGTATTAAAGGGCATTTGGAGCAGTTTTCATGAAAAACTGGCCCAAACCCTTTAATTCATTTTTTTTTTAGTAACCCACATCACATTCCCCATACTTATAATCGGAAATGTGATGTGGCCAAATTGACAAAAAAAAAAAAAAAAAAAGTGCAAAAACACCGCAGTGTGCCCTGTGATCACAGGGCAGCACTGCGACAGGCAGGCATTTACCCAGCTTTCTCTGCCCCCGGCAGAGAAAGCTGTGCGGGACCTGGCAGAGCGATCAGCTATGTGTTTCCGATGGACACAAGCTGATCACAGTGTAAAAGGTAAAAAAAAAAAAAAAACATACTCACCTGTCCAGGGAGCCGTTGTCCGCTGCTCCGGTGAGCGCTGCCGGGCGCCGGGTCCCACATATGCTGCAGTGTGACCTCGGTGCAGTAAAGTGATGCTGCAAAGCGGCAACACACTTCACAGCATCGGGGGTCACCGTAGCGCACAGGTTCTGGCGCCCGGCAGACCAGCAGAAGCAGCTCGGATCAGCTCCCTGATATGGTAAGTATATTTATCTGCTGGAGGGGTGGTCCACGGTGCGCAGGGGTAGTCGCGGCGGGGGGGCAACCGGGCAGCAGCGGTTGCGGCAATGTCGGCGCATGTGCAGCAGGACATTAGGGTATTTTTTCAAAAAAATACCCAGATGATGCTGCGGAGAGGCATCGCAGGGACAGAGCTTGACCGCAAGCTCTGTCCCTGCATGTGATAATTGATACATCCCTACGATGTAATCAATTATCGCAGTGCGAGTTGGGGCGATTTTATCACCTGTCATTCCCATCCTGGATGCGGATGGTGATAAATAGGCCCCTAATTCTCTTACATCCTGATATGTTAGGAAGATGAAATGTAACATAGGTATTCTTCAGGTGGGAAGTAGGAAAACTACGTACTTAGAATTTTAATAAACCTCCCCTAAGGGAATGAACAGGGGGATGACATAATCACATCATCACCGATGCGTGGCTTGCGCTGCATGAACGATAACGCCCAAACAGACAATCGGTCAGAATTTGGATTGCGCCTCCAGTGTGTAGAATTTAGTAAACTACAAAAATGCTCCGGTCACTTTTTACCGTATCTGCTACGGGGGCTCCTCGTGTAACGCCAAGAACCATGGATTCATATTTACTTACATTAAGATGTCTCAAGTTTACAGCTCTATAGATTTACCAGATCTCGTTCAACCAGAGCGGATGCAGTCATGTGACCGGCGCTCGGGAACCCGGCGGTCAACATGCCGATGCCGAAATCCTGACCAATCACAATGCCGCACGACAGCATGCTGACACACAGGGTCCATTCCCACTCGTGGTGAGCCACCGAGCCAGCTGCGTGGCAAGTGTACTGGCCCACAAGGGACTCTTTTGTGCTCGACCCCCACCCACCGCCATTCTGCTGCCAGGATCCCGCAATCGATATGCTGACCGCTGGGATCCCAGTTGCCGGCAAAGCATTACCAACCCAACCAGAGGCCTGCCATGTAAATTAAATGAACCAGTCATTTTTATTATAATTTTTTTGGGTGGGGGGAGGGGGAGGGCTTATTTGCATAGTGTTCATAGTGAGAACAAGTCTTCCTCAGTCCTCACATTATTGTAGTGAGGCTTTCTCTATAGTGACCGGAACCACCTATCCTGCACTGTGGAGTCCAGACAGAGGGGAAACAGGACCTCTGTATCTGGATGCTATGTGTCAGCACAAACCTGTGTTATACTTTAAAATCCAGTAGATAAGGCATTGTATCTAATGGCTGTCATATATAACTAGAGCTGTGGCCACAACATGCTGTGGAAGGGACAGAATGGAACTACTTCTCCTACCAAGTATGCCATTTGTGTGGATCTGAGCGTTCAGTCAGTGCACCAGAGAGCAGCTGCCAACAAGAGGAGACAGGCAACTTCTAATGAGGTGGGAGGATGTGTGCTTAGAAGGCTCAATTCTGTCTGTTACTGGTTATATTAGGTATATTATGGGATGTTTAGTCTTTTTTTTATGTTTAACACAGAAAGTTTGTTTTTTAGACCCTGTCCCCTACAGCCTATGGGGGTAATTCCAAGTTGATCGCAGCAGGATTTTTGAGAGCAACTGGGCAAAACCATGTGCACTGCAGGGGAGGCAGATATAACATGTGCAGAGAGAGCTAGATTTGGGTGTGGTGTGTTCAATCTGCAATCTAATTTGCAGTGTAAAAATAAAGCAGCCAGTATTTACCCTGCACAGAAATAAAATAACCCACCCAAATCTAACTCTTTCTGCACATGTTATATCTGCCTCCCCTGCAGTGCACATGGTTTTGCCCAGTTGCTATCAAAAATCCTGCTGCGATCAACTTGGAATTACCCCTATAATACAGAGCAATATTTTACAAACTTGGTCCTCGGGGACCCCTGACAGTGATTGTTTTACAGATCTCCTCACTGTCACAATAATTAGCTCCACCTGTGGATCTTCTAAAATGTATCAGCGAGTAATGAATACACCTGTGCACCAACTAGGATATCTGGAAAACATGCACTGTTCAGGGTCCCTGTTGACAGACTTTTGGAAACGCTGCTACAGATCATCTATAGTGTTATCATTAATACTATTTTACATACACTATCCAGTGTATAAGGAGACCAATGTGTACTTATATGTCCAGGCTGATGCTACATTAGGTGCTGTCACTCCCCGAGACTCCCAGACTGGCACCAATCCTCTGCAAAGTGGGTGGACGTGGATTGTGGCATTCCGCTAAGGCAACCAACCTGGCCCTACACCTAAGCCCTGTATAATTCTGGCTTATTATATTACATACACTGCACTTTGTATGAGGCAGACTATAGCTTATTACTGCTGAAGTCAGGAGAGTGCTATTACACAGTCTCCATGTTGACTCCTTTAGGGAGGCTACATTTCCTAACCAAGATGGCCACCTTCACAGTTAGACCCTGTGAATACTGCAATCCACAACCATAGCCATAGATACTAGAGATGTGCACTTGAAATTTTTCGGGTTTTGTGTTTTGGTTTTGGGTTCGGTTTCGCGGCCATGTTTTGGGTTCGACCGCGTTTTGGCAAAACCTCACCGAATTTTTTTTGTCGGATTCGGGTGTGTTTTGGATTCGGGTGTTTTTTTAAAAAAACACTAAAAAACAGCTTAAATCATAGAATTTGGGGGTCATTTTGATCCCAAAGTATTATTAACCTCAAAAACCATAATTTCCACTCATTTTCAGTCTATTCTGAATACCTCACACCTCACAATATTATTTTTAGTCCTAAAATTTGCACCAAGGTCGCTGGATGACTAAGCTAAGCGACCCTAGTGGCCGACACAAACACCTGGCCCATCTAGGAGTGGCACTGCAGTGTCACGCAGGATGGCCCTTCCAAAAAACCCTCCCCAAACAGCACATGACGCAAAGAAAAAAAGAGGCGCAATGAGGTAGCTGTGTGAGTAAGATAAGCGACCCTAGTGGCCGACACAAACACCTGGCCCATCTAGAAGTGGCACTGCAGTGTCACGCAGGATGGCCCTTCCAAAAAACCCTCCCCAAACAGCACATGACGCAAAGAAAAAAAGAGGCGCAATGAGGTAGCTGTGTGAGTAAGATAAGCGACCCTAGTGGCCGACACAAACACCTGGCCCATCTAGGAGTGGCACTGCAGTGTCAAGCAGGATGGCCCTTCCAAAAAACCCTCCCCAAACAGCACATGACGCAAAGAAAAAAAGAGGCGCAATGAGGTAGCTGTGTGAGTAAGATAAGCGACCCTAGTGGCCGACACAAACACCGGGCCCATCTAGGAGTGGCACTGCAGTGTCACGCAGGATGTCCCTTCCAAAAAACCCTCCCCAAACAGCACATGACGCAAAGAAAAAAAGAGGCGCAATGAGGTAGCTGTGTGAGTAAGATAAGCGACCCTAGTGGCCGACACAAACACCGGGCCCATCTAGGAGTGGCACTGCAGTGTCACGCAGGATGTTCCTTCCAAAAAACCCTCCCCAAACAGCACATGACGCAAAGAAAAAAAGAGGCGCAATGAGGTAGCTGTGTGAGTAAGATAAGCGACCCTAGTGGCCGACACAAACACCGGGCCCATCTAGGAGTGGCACTGCAGTGTCACGCAGGATGTCCCTTCCAAAAAACCCTCCCCAAACAGCACATGACGCAAAGAAAAAAAGAGGCGCAATGAGGTAGCTGTGTGAGTAAGATAAGCGACCCTAGTGGCCGACACAAACACCGGGCCCATCTAGGAGTGGCACTGCAGTGTCACGCAGGATGTCCCTTCCAAAAAACCCTCCCCAAACAGCACATGACGCAAAGAAAAAAAGAGGCGCAATGAGGTAGCTGTGTGAGTAAGATAAGCGACCCTAGTGGCCGACACAAACACCGGGCCCATCTAGGAGTGGCACTGCAGTGTCACGCAGGATGTCCCTTCCAAAAAACCCTCCCCAAACAGCACATGACGCAAAGAAAAAAAGAGGCGCAATGAGGTAGCTGTGTGAGTAAGATAAGCGACCCTAGTGGCCGACACAAACACCGGGCCCATCTAGGAGTGGCACTGCAGTGTCACGCAGGATGTCCCTTCCAAAAAACCCTCCCCAAACAGCACATGACGCAAAGAAAAAAAGAGGCGCAATGAGGTAGCTGTGTGAGTAAGATAAGCGACCCTAGTGGCCGACACAAACACCGGGCCCATCTAGGAGTGGCACTGCAGTGTCACGCAGGATGTCCCTTCCAAAAAACCCTCCCCAAACAGCACATGACGCAAAGAAAAAAAGAGGCGCAATGAGGTAGCTGTGTGAGTAAGATAAGCGACCCTAGTGGCCGACACAAACACCGGGCCCATCTAGGAGTGGCACTGCAGTGTCACGCAGGATGTCCCTTCCAAAAAACCCTCCCCAAACAGCACATGACGCAAAGAAAAAAAGAGGCGCAATGAGGTAGCTGTGTGAGTAAGATAAGCGACCCTAGTGGCCGACACAAACACCGGGCCCATCTAGGAGTGGCACTGCAGTGTCACGCAGGATGTCCCTTCCAAAAAACCCTCCCCAAACAGCACATGACGCAAAGAAAAAAAGAGGCGCAATGAGGTAGCTGTGTGAGTAAGATAAGCGACCCTAGTGGCCGACACAAACACCGGGCCCATCTAGGAGTGGCACTGCAGTGTCACGCAGGATGGCCCTTCCAAAAAATACTCCCCAAACAGCACATGACGCAAAGAAAAATTAAAGAAAAAAGAGGTGCAAGATGGAATTGTCCTTGGGCCCTCCCACCCACCCTTATGTTGTATAAACAGGACATGCACACTTTAACCAACCCATCATTTCAGTGACAGGGTCTGCCACACGACTGTGACTGAAATGACGGGTTGGTTTGGACCCCCACCAAAAAAGAAGCAATTAATCTCTCCTTGCACAAACTGGCTCTACAGAGGCAAGATGTCCACCTCATCATCATCCTCCGATATATCACCGTGTACATCCCCCTCCTCACAGATTATCAATTCGTCCCCACTGGAATCCACCATCTCAGCTCCCTGTGTACTTTGTGGAGGCAATTGCTGCTGGTCAATGTCTCCACGGAGGAATTGATTATAATTCATTTTAATGAACATCATCTTCTCCACATTTTCTGGATGTAACCTCGTACGCCGATTGCTGACAAGGTGAGCGGCGGCACTAAACACTCTTTCGGAGTACACACTTGTGGGAGGGCAACTTAGGTAGAATAAAGCCAGTTTGTGCAAGGGCCTCCAAATTGCCTCTTTTTCCTGCCAGTATAAGTAGGGACTGTCTGACGTGCCTACTTGGATGCTGTCACTCATATAATCCTCCACCATTCTTTCAATGGGGAGAGAATCATATGCAGTGACAGTAGACGACATGTCCGTAATCGTTGTCAGGTCCTTCAGTCCGGACCAGATGTCAGCATCAGCAGTCGCTCCAGACTGCCCTGCATCACCGCCAGCGGGTGGGCTCGGAATTCTGAGCCTTTTCCTCGCACCCCCAGTTGCGGGAGAATGTGAAGGAGGAGATGTTGACAGGTCGCGTTCCGCTTGACTTGACAATTTTGTCACCAGCAGGTCTTTGAACCCCAGCAGACTTGTGTCTGCCGGAAAGAGAGATCCAAGGTAGGCTTTAAATCTAGGATCGAGCATGGTGGCCAAAATGTAGTGCTCTGATTTCAACAGATTGACCACCCGTGAATCCTTGTTAAGCGAATTAAGGGCTCCATCCACAAGTCCCACATGCCTAGCGGAATCGCTCTGTGTTAGCTCCTCCTTCAATGTCTCCAGCTTCTTCTGCAAAAGCCTGATGAGGGGAATGACCTGACTCAGGCTGGCAGTGTCTGAACTGACTTCACGTGTGGCAAGTTCAAAGGGCATCAGAACCTTGCACAATGTTGAAATCATTCTCCACTGCGCTTGAGACAGGTGCATTCCACCTCCTATATCGTGCTGAATTGTATAGGCTTGAATGGCCTTTTGCTGCTCCTCCAACCTCTGAAGCATATAGAGGGTTGAATTCCACCTCGTTACCACTTCTTGCTTCAGATGATGGCAGGGCAGGTTCAGTTGTTTTTGGTGGTGCTCCAGTCTTCTGTACGTGGTGCCTGTACGCCGAAAGTGTCCCGCAATTCTTCTGGCCACCGACAGCATCTCTTGCACACTCCTGTCGTTTTTTAAAAAATTCTGCACCACCAAATTCAAGGTATGTGCAAAACATGGGACGTGCTGGAATTTGCCCATATTTAATGCACACACAATATTGCTGGCGTTGTCCGATGCCACAAATCCACAGGAGAGTCCAATTGGGGTAAACCATTCCGCGATGATCTTCCTCAGTTGCCGTAAGAGGTTTTCAGCTGTGTGCGTATTCTGGAAAGCGGTGATACAAAGCGTAGCCTGCCTAGGAAAGAGTTGGCGTTTGCGAGATGCTGCTACTGGTGCCGCCGCTGCTGTTCTTGCGGCGGGAGTCCATACATCTACCCAGTGGGCTGTCACAGTCATATAGTCCTGACCCTGCCCTGCTCCACTTGTCCACATGTCCGTGGTTAAGTGGACATTGGGTACAACTGCATTTTTTAGGACACTGGTGAGTCTTTTTCTGACGTCCGTGTACATTCTCGGTATCGCCTGCCTCGAGAAGTGGAACCTAGATGGTATTTGGTAACGTGGGCACACTACCTCAAGAAATTGTCTAGTTCCCTGTGAACTAACGGCGGATACCGGACGCACGTCTAACACCAACATAGTTGTCAAGGCCTCGGTTATCCGCTTTGCAGCAGGATGACTGCTGTGATATTTCATCTTCCTCGCAAAGGACTGTTGGACAGTCAATTGCTTACTGGAAGTAGTACAAGTGGGCTTACGACTTCCCCTCTGGGATGACGATCGACTCCCAGCAGCAACAACAGCAGCGCCAGCAGCAGTAGGCATTACACTCAAGGATGCATCGGAGGAATCCCAGGCAGGAGAGGACTCGTCAGAATTGCCAGTGACATGGCCTGCAGGACTATTGGCATTCCTGGGTAAGGAGGAAATTGACACTGAGGGAGTTGGTGGGGTGGTTTGCGTGAGCTTGGTTACAAGAGAAAGGGATTTACTGGTCAGTGGACTGCTTCCGCTGTCACCCAAAGTTTTTGAACTTGTCACTGACTTATTATGAATGCGCTGCAGGTGACGTATAAGGGAGGATGTTCCGAGGTGGTTAACGTCCTTACCCCTACTTATTACAGCTTGACAAAGGGAACACACGGCTTGACACCTGTTGTCCGCATTTCTGTTGAAATACTTCCACACCGAAGAGCTGATTTTTTTGGTATTTTCACCAGGCATGTCAATGGCCATATTCCTCCCACGGACAACAGGTGTCTCCCCGGGTGCCTGACTTAAACAAACCACCTCACCATCAGAATCCTCCTGGTCAATTTCCTCCCCAGCGCCAGCAACACCCATATCCTCCTCATCCTGGTGTACTTCAACACTGACATCTTCAATCTGACTATCAGGAACTGGACTGCGGGTGCTCCTTCCAGCACTTGCAGGGGGCGTGCAAATGGTGGAAGGTGCATGCTCTTCACGTCCAGTGTTGGGAAGGTCAGGCATCGCAACCGACACAATTGGACTCTCCTTGTGGATTTGGGATTTCGAAGAACGCACAGTTCTTTGCGGTGCTTTTGCCAGCTTGAGTCTTTTCATTTTTCTAGCGAGAGGCTGAGTGCTTCCATCCTCATGTGAAGCTGAACCACTAGCCATGAACATAGGCCAGGGCCTCAGCCGTTCCTTGCCACTCCGTGTGGTAAATGGCATATTGGCAAGTTTACGCTTCTCCTCCGACAATTTTATTTTAGGTTTTGGAGTCCTTTTTTTACTGATATTTGGTGTTTTGGATTTTACATGCTCTGTACTATGACATTGGGCATCGGCCTTGGCAGACGACGTTGCTGGCATTTCATCGTCTCGGCCATGACTAGTGGCAGCAGCTTCAGCACGAGGTGGAAGTGGATCTTGATCTTTCCCTAATTTTGGAACCTCAACATTTTTGTTCTCCATATTTTAATAGGCACAACTAAAAGGCACCTCAGGTAAACAATGGAGATGGATGGATACTAGTATACTTATGGATGGACTGCCGAGTGCCGACACAGAGGTAGCTACAGCCGTGGACTACCGTACTGTGTCTGCTGCTAATATAGACTGGATGATAATGAGATGAAATCAATATATATGTATATATAATATCACTAGTACTGCAGCCGGACAGGTATATATATTTATTATGTAATGACTGATGACGGACCTGCTGGACACTGTCAGCTCAGCAGCACCGCAGACTGCTACAGTAAGCTACTATAGTAGTATGTATAAAGAAGAAAGAAAAAAAAAACCACGGGTAGGTGGTATACAATTATGGATGGACTGCCGAGTGCTGACACAGAGGTAGCTACAGCCGTGGACTACCGTACTGTGTCTGCTGATAATATAGACTGGATGATAATGAGATGAAATCAATATATATGTATATATAATATCACTAGTACTGCAGCCGGACAGGTATATATATTTATTATGTAATGACTGATGACGGACCTGCTGGACACTGTCAGCTCAGCAGCACCGCAGACTGCTACAGTAAGCTACTATAGTAGTATGTATAAAGAAGAAAGAAAGAAAAAAAAAAACCACGGGTAGGTGGTATACAATTATGGATGGACTGCCGAGTGCCGACACAGAGGTAGCTACAGCCGTGGACTACCGTACTGTGTCTGCTGATAATATAGACTGGATGATAATGAGATGAAATCAATATATATGTATATATAATATCACTAGTACTGCAGCCGGACAGGTATATATATTTATTATGTAATGACTGATGACGGACCTGCTGGACACTGTCAGCTCAGCAGCACCGCAGACTGCTACAGTAAGCTACTATAGTAGTATGTATAAAGAAGAAAGAAAAAAAAAAAAACACGGGTAGGTGGTATACAATTATGGATGGACTGCCGAGTGCCGACACAGAGGTAGCTACAGCCGTGGACTACCGTACTGTGTCTGCTGATAATATAGACTGGATGATAATGAGATGAAATCAATATATATGTATATATAATATCACTAGTACTGCAGCCGGACAGGTATATATTATATATTTATTATGTAATGACTGATGACGGACCTGCTGGACACTGTCAGCTCAGCAGCACCGCAGACTGCTACAGTAAGCTACTATAGTAGTATGTATAAAGAAGAAAGAAAAAAAAAAACAACCACGGGTAGGTGGTATACAATTATGGATGGACTGCCGAGTGCCGACACAGAGGTAGCTACAGCCGTGGACTAACGTACTGTGTCTGCTGATAATATAGACTGGATGATAATGAGATGAAATCAATATATATGTATATATAATATCACTAGTACTGCAGCCGGACAGGTATATATATTTATTATGTAATGACTGATGACGGACCTGCTGGACACTGTCAGCTCAGCAGCACCGCAGACTGCTACAGTAAGCTACTATAGTAGTATGTATAAAGAAGAAAGAAAAAAAAAAAACCACGGGTAGGTGGTATACAATTATGGATGGACTGCCGAGTGCCGACACAGAGGTAGCTACAGCCGTGGACTACCGTACTGTGTCTGCTGATAATATAGACTGGATGATAATGAGATGAAATCAATATATATGTATATATAATATCACTAGTACTGCAGCCGGACAGGTATATATATTTATTATGTAACGACTGATGACGGACCTGCTGGACACTGTCAGCTCAGCAGCACCGCAGACTGCTACAGTAAGCTACTATAGTAGTATGTATAAAGAAGAAAAAAAAAAAAACACGGGTAGGTGGTATACAATTATGGATGGACTGCCGAGTGCCGACACAGAGGTAGCTACAGCCGTGGACTACCGTACTGTGTCTGCTGATAATATAGACTGGATGATAATGAGATGAAATCAATATATATGTATATATAATATCACTAGTACTGCAGCCGGACAGGTATATATTACAGGTTGAGTATCCCTTATCCAAAATGCTTGGGACCAGAGGTATTTTGGATATCGGATTTTTCCGTATTTTGGAATAATTGCATACCATAATGAGATATCATGGCGATGGGACCTAAGTCTAAGCACAGAATGCATTTATGTTTCATATACACCTTATACACACAGCCTGAAGGTCATTTTAGACAATATTATTTATAACTTTGTGCATTAAACAAAGTGTATCTACATTCACACAATTCATTTATGTTTCATATACACCTTATATACACAGCCTGAAGATCAGTTAATACAATATTTTTAATAACTTTGTGTATTAAACAAAGTTTGTGTACATTGAGCCATCAAAAAACAAAGGTTTCACTATCTCACTCTCACTCAAAAAAGTCCGTATTTTGGAATATTCCGTATTTCGGAATATTTGGATATGGGATGCTCAACCTGTATATATTTATTATGTAATGACTGATGACGGACCTGCTGGACACTGTCAGCTCAGCAGCACCGCAGACTGCTACAGTAAGCTACTATAGTAGTATGTATAAAGAAGAAAGAAAAAAAAAACAACCACGGGTAGGTGGTATACAATTATGGATGGACTGCCGAGTGCCGACACAGAGGTAGCTACAGCCGTGGACTAACGTACTGTGTCTGCTGATAATATAGACTGGATGATAATGAGATGAAATCAATATATATGTATATATAATATCACTAGTACTGCAGCCGGACAGGTATATATATTTATTATGTAATGACTGATGACGGACCTGCTGGACACTGTCAGCTCAGCAGCACCGCAGACTGCTACAGTAAGCTACTATAGTAGTATGTATAAAGAAGAAAGAAAAAAAAAAAACACGGGTAGGTGCTAGGTGGTATACAATATTATATATATATTATATACAATTTTATATATATATATATATATATATATATATATATATTAAACTCATAAACTGGTGGTGATTATTAAACTGGTGGTCAGGTCACTGGTCACACTATCAGCAACTTGCAAGTAGTACTCCTGAGTCCTAAGCAGACAATCACAATATATATTATACTGGTGGTCAGTGTGGTCACAAACAATGGCAGTGTGGCTGGCACTCTGGCAGCAAAAGTGTGCACTGTACGTTATATGTACTCCTGAGTCCTGCTCTCAGACTCTAACTGCTCCCCACTGTCAGTGTCTCCCCCACAAGTCAGATAATACAGTCACACTATCTCTATCACTTCAGCAAGTACTAGTAGTAGTAGTACTCCTCCTAATGCTCCCCAAAATTACTACTGTGTCTCTCTCTGTCTCACTCTCTTCTCGAATCTCTATAAACGGAGAGGACGCCAGCCACGTCCTCTCCCTATGAATCTCAATGCACGTGTGAAAATGGCGGCGACGCGCGGCTCCTTATATAGAATCCGAGTCTCGCGATAGAATCCGAGCCTCGCGAGAATCCGACAGCGTGATGATGACGTTCGGGCGCGCTCGGGTTAACCGAGCAAGGCGGGAAGATACGAGTCGCTCGGACCCGTGTAAAAAAAACTGAAGTTCGGGCGGGTTCGGATTCCGAGGAACCGAACCCGCTCATCTCTAATAGATACACAACCATAGATACAGGTTGCATCATTGTCTTTTACTAACATATAGTCACCGGTCTGTATGCTCCGCTCAAGCCCCGCTCCATGCTGAGAGTCTGTTACGTGAATATGGCTGTACATCCAGATTACTGTCGAATAAACCACAGGTTAAGTACGGGCTGTACAGTGATCTCAGGGCATCCCCTGGTGTGTCCTATTACTCTGCTACACCATCGCCAACAGTACACAGCTATACCAACAATTACATGCTAATTATACCTTCTTCCTGGGCTGGCCACACTCACTCTAATATAAAGCATTTGGAAGCCCCTCTAGATATGTAGTGGATTGGTGGCGTGACTATTTAATGTGTGTTCTTTGCTTTCTGGAATATATAGGGCATCTCCACTCTGCATAGCTGCAGCGCATTTTAGTAGATAGTACTATCGCAATACAAACCCAAAAAGTATAAATCTACTTGCGCAAATATACCAGAGCAGCTGAGAAGATCTGAAGGTGTTCTCACGCCTTGGAAACAATAAGGCACAGATTTATCAAGCCTTGGAGAGTAATAAATTGCACGGTGATAAAGTACCGATCAATCAGCTCCTAGCTGTCATTTTTCAAACACAGCATGTGACATGGCAGTTAGAAGCTGGTTGGTTGGTATTATATCACCGTGCAGTTTATCACTCTCCAAGCCTTGATAAATCCGGGCCTAAGTACCAACTATATGTAAGAAATTCTGCGCTTCCGTATTGGGATAATGTCTATGAAAGTTACTTCATAGCAACAAGATGTCAGAATTTTTCAAGGAGAATTCTCCTGTCTTTTCCCACTAGTGTCCGGACGACTGGGAAGACTATTGGAACAATGATCTGGAGATATAGATGAGAGAAGAAAAAAATGTCAACATGAATTAAAATTTCTCCATTACTGCTGAGTATTATCCCTATGTGATATTGGGAAGAAAAGAAAAAAAGGATGTCCAGTGCTTTATGTTGCTGCCTTAGGGGGTCATTCCGAGTTGATCGCTAGCTGCCGTTGTTCGCAGCACAGCGATCAGGCTAAAAATCGGCATTTCTGCGCATGCGCACGGGCCGCAGTGCGCACACGTGATGTACTTTCACAAAAAAACTATGCAGTTTCACACAAGGTCGAGCTACTCTTTTCTGTCGCTCTGTTGATCGGTGAGTGACAGGAAGTGGGTGTTTCTGGGAGGTAACTGACCATTTTCCGGGAGTGTGCTAAAAAACGCAGGCGTGTCAGGTAAAAACGCAGGCGTGCCTGGGGAAACGGGGGAGTGGCTGACCGGACGCAGGGCGTGTTTGTGACGTCATCACAGGAACTAAACAGACTGAAGTGATTGCAAGGTAGGAGTAGGTCTGCAGCTACTCTGAAACTGCTTGAAAAAAAAACACCCCGTTCTGCGATCCTTTCGGTCGCACTTCTGCTAAGCTAAGATACACTCCCAGAGGGCGGCGGCCTAGCATTTGCGCTGCTGCTAAAAGCAGCTAGCGAGCGATCGACTCGGAATGAGGGCCTTAGTGCAGGTGTTCTAGCGCTGAGCTTCCCACAGGTTCCTTTTGTGGTCAGTACAGCGTCCTAAGAATATCTTCAGCTCCACAAATCTGTTACCTTAGCCGCCTTCTGCTGCACAGTCACCGGTGGTAACCCCAGCCCCGCTGTTCACAGCTCACTGTTACCAGACGGCGCTCTCAGGAGTCCTAACTGTGATGGAGACCCCGTGTTTCGACTGTGCCCTCAGCCACGACCAACAAACCCCTATTATCCAAGTTCTTCTAGAGTTCTTCAGCCACGACTGACAAACATCAATTATCCAAGTTCTTCCAGAGTTCTTCAGCCACGACCGACAAACATCCATTATCCAAGTTCTTCTAGAGTTCCTTAGCCACGACCGACAAACATCAATTATCCAAGTTCTTTCAGAGTTCTTCAGTCACGACAAACAAATATCCATTAATCAAGTTCTTCCTGTAATCTTCAGTCATGTCAACGTGTATATAAAACTCAAGTTTCCCTGAGTCCTTTGTCTTTTATATCAAGCATTCTCATGTGTCATTTCTTAAATATAGGTATATGAGAAGAAACTACTTTCGACCTCCTTGTTTCCTCCTTGCAGAGGCTTCCACTCCTTCAGCTGACACTCACTCATCGGATTCAAAAACTTAGCCAATTGTGACAGCAGACAGCTGCCGATTCCGATGTTTTTTTTTAATATCAGCTGCAGGAGTTATTCCCCATGTCCAGGCCATTACAACCTGTTTAGCTCAATGGGCAATTTGCTCGCTGGGACCTTTTGTCACTTGTTGCGCAGCAGGTGTAACTCTTTCCTCCGCAAGCGAACCGCATGGGCACGCTCTACCACTGGGACCAAACGCTGGCTCCAAACTAAAGTCTCCATTTCTGTAGCCTAGAAGCTATGAAGTGTATTGGGAGATACTAGTCCTCCAATTATAGCCACAATAAACGCAGCTTTTCTTTTATCTATCTGTTTTATGCTGCAAGAGCAGAGGCAGAGGAAGAACACATTGTAAGATGAAATTCAGTGCTGAGAGCTGTTTTCCAATTCACTGGGACTGTGTGAAACGCGTGCCCTCAGTGTTAGAAGATTATGTCATCTGTAATTTGTTTAAAGAGCTCCCCTCGCAGCCGTAGAGCTGTTTATTCATGTAAAGTATGTATGTATATATTACACGAGGAGTGAGAAGGAGATGAGTCAGGGAGAAGGATTATCCCCGGAGATCTGTCACCTGGCGGGGGGGTCACAGATCTCCTAATAGATAAATAATAAATCAGTGCAATGCGGCCGAGTCTCTGGGAGAATTTCACAAAAACATATATTTCTATCCTTCCAGGAAAATCGCTTGTGTGAACGATACGCCCTGAGAGAGGAGCAGAGGAATTGGGCAATGCTCGAAAATGAATGTACATTCCGTTTAAGCCTTTAACGTGTCGGGTAAGGAAACAAAGCAACTATAAAACCTGCTATTGGGCTACCAAATACAGTACTTAGCGAGACATGTACTAAGCAGTGATAAAAGTGGAGAAGTGAGCCAGTGGAGAAGTTGCCCATGGCAACCAATCAGCATTGACGTAACATTCATAATTTGCATACTTTAAAAATATACAGAGCAGCTGATTGGTTGCCATGGGCAACATCTCCACTGGCTCACTTCTCCGCTTTTATCACTGCTTAGTAAATATTCCCCTTAATTATTAATGGTGCAATATGAACGTGTGCTATAAACCACTCAGCAGAGGCGTTTCTAGAGAGGAGGGGACCCATGTGCAGACTCTGTGTGTGGGCCCCCTCCTCTCCCGTAGCCGTCACCGCCGCTGCTAGCGCACTGAGCACTAGAGACTCTGGCACAGTGCCAGAGTCTACAGCGCATGCGCAGGACTCCGAAAAAATGGCAGCTGTGCCAGAGTCTCTAGTGCTCAGTGCGCTAGCAGCGGCGGTGACGGCTACGGCAGAGGAGGGGGCCCACACACAGTCACCGATGGACGCCGGAAAGCTGAGTATAGAATAAATGGGTGCAGTGTGTGCGGTGTGGGCCCCCTAGTCTGGACCCAGGGGCCCGTGTTCACCGCTCACACTGCACTCGTTACAGATACGCCACTGCCACTCAGACTGATTTTGCGGATTCTTTTTTGCCTACTGTATGTGGATTTGTGCTGACGTTGGCAGAGGCATATTTACTAAAGGTCGATGTTGGCCTTCCAGGGTTAAAACACACATTTTCTAGCAGATGATTAAACCTCCTAGCGGCTGAGGATAGCCCTGTGTACACATCATGATAATTAAAGACCATACCTTAATATAATAAAGACACAGAGACATATATTTGGCACAATTTGTTAGCTATTTATTTAAATGAACGATATGCTTTAATAGCTGGAAGAATAAAAGTAAAGTATGGTGGCACAAAAAGAACAGCTAAAATAATTTCAAACCCCCAAAACACTAACGGTTCCGGTATGAATGGTCGACCATGTTATGGTCGACAGTCATTAGGTCGACCACTATTGGTCGACATTGACATGGTCGACATTGACACATGGTCGACACATGAAAATGGTCGACGCATGAAAGGTCGACATATGAAAAGGTCGACATGAGTTTTTTAACTTTTTTTGGTGTCGTTTTTTGCGTAAAGTGACTGGGAACCCCAATTAGTGCACCACGTCCCCTCGCATGGCTCGCTTCGCTCGCCATGCTTCGTGCATGGTGCCTTCGCTCCGCTACCGCTTCGCTCGGCACACTTTACCGTTCCAATCGTAGTCCATGTGGATCGTAAAGTATGGAAAAGTTCCCCAAAAGAAAAAAAAGTTAAAAAACCCATGTCGACCTTTTCATGTGTCGACCATTTTCATGTGTCGACCATTTTCATGTGTCGACCATGTGTCCATGTCGACCATGTCAATGTCGACCAATAGTGGTCGACCTAATGACTGTCGACCATAACATGGTCGACCATGTGAACGGATACCAACACTAACACCACTCAATCAAAACAATCCAAAAACCAACTAACACCACACAGGTATCCACTCAACCTTCTGCCAGGACTACCCACCTGGTAGGGTGATGAGGCTGCCTCGGTAAGGTGGTCCAGCAGATATAAACAGTAAACAAAGGTGAGCGCACCTATATAGTATAAACCAAGAACCAATCAAGCTCCAACTGAGATCTGACGTTCTTTCCCGCCTAACAATAGCCAATGAAATCACAGTAAAATACCGCCACAAAAACAAAGGGAAGGTGGGAAGACAAGAACAAAAGAGGCCCATCCATTAGCAAACCTTAAGATTAAACTAACCCCAACCCTACATACCTTTAGGTCAACCCTATGACCTGATGCCCTACACAGGCCTGCCCCCAGCCTCCGAGGTTTAACCCACTCCATTCCCATTCTGTCTTTTCACTTTTACTTTTTAGATCAATTTTTAAAAGTTAGTAAATGTGTGTTTTAACCCTGGAAGCCCAACATTGATCTGAAATCGACCAAAATCGACCTTTATTAAATATACCCCATGGAGTCTAGCAAACCCCCAGTTTTTCACCAGGGACCCCTGCAAGGACGTTTGTGCTTCTGTGCTGGTGGGCTTGCAGAACACAGCCTCCTAGATGTGAGGTGCCGAATCATGGTAGATATGGTCAATAAGCCAAGATTGGTTCACTAGTAGACTGCGTATAAGCCAATACGAATCACAGGAGGCAATGTCAGGACAAGGGGAGTCATAACCACAGAGATCAGTACCTAAACCAAAATCAAGAGATAGGAAAATCGTCATGAGCAGTCCGGGGATACAGGATCGGGTTACAAGAGAGGGACAGTGGAGCATGTGCAATCAGTCTAATACTCTGGCACATGTCTCAGCCCAGAGTAAGGGCCGTAGCAGGGCGATAATGCACCCTGGGAGGGCATGCTGGGACCAAGGTCCACATGGTCAAAAGGTCGACGTGTATAAGGTAGGCAGTTCAAAAGGTCGACAGGTTCAAAAGTTCGACATGACAATGGTTGAAACAAAAAAAGGTTGGCACAAAAAAGCCCCATTTATATACCATGTTCCCTGTCGACCTGTTGACCCTGTCGACCTAATGCATGTCGACCATTAGTGGTCGACCTATTGACCGTAGACCTTTTTAATGTAGATCTCATGATCCACACCCGCCCTAAGGATGCGCTTGCTGGCTCTGCGGCGGCTCTCTAAGCTGAAGGGTACCACCGTAGACACTCTTTAAGCCAAAGACAGGTGCCCCCTAGGACCTGCTCCCCATGCAGCAGCAGCACCCACACATTCCTAGTTACGGCTCTGGTCAGCGTTAAATAGGATGGACATTTTCACGTTAGGCGAGTATGTGATGTCAGCAGTCATGTGACTGCCCTTTTAAATCACCCACAGTGCCCAGCACCTGCTCCATAGTATAGTGCGTGTCCTGCATGCTGGAGATGTACCACATCAGGAGCGGAAGGAAGATGTTAACAGCAAAGACGAGCAGCAAGAGATCACTGGGCGCCGGATCCAGCAGTCCCTGACAGAACCGCCATCTGGTTAGTTGCACTTGGTTGCAGCACATTTAGGTGTACTTGTGTGGTGCTATGGTAGTATAGCTGCAGTAATATGCTACTAGCGTGGTAAAGTTATTAAAGCATGCCTAGCAACAGTTTTTATTATTTTTGACAGTCCCTATTTTTTATATTGTAAATAAAAGTGATTTAAAAAAAAAATTGGCATGATTTTGTGATAATCTGATTTGGCAAGATATGGGTTTGGTTTGAGAAGATCAGGGGTGTGGCCTAATGTGACCGATCATCCAATCAGAAATGATGGCAGGCTCCCTCTTGCCTACACGCAACTACAGATGATACAGCAGATAGCATAGAACTACGCAAAGTGTCCGTTTCTGGAATCTGCCATAAGATGCATTGGCTCTTCCTTCTGTCCTTCAAATATTCCCCTCAGCCTTGTACCTATAGGACATGAAGTTATGGGGGTCATTCCAAGTTGATCGCTAGCTGCATTCGTTCGCTGTGCAGCGATCAGGCAAAAAACCCGGTACTTCTGTGCAGGCGTATGCGGCGCAATGCGCACACGCGTCGTACTATTGCAACAAATGATGTAGTTTTGCACAGGGTTTAGCGAAGCTTTTCAGTCGCACTGCTGGCCGCAGAGTGATTGACAGGAGGAGGGCGTTTCTGGGTGGCAACTGACCGTTTTCAGGGAGTGTTCGGAAAAACGCAGGCGTGCCAGGAAAAACGCAGGTGTGGCTGGGCGAACGCAGGGCGTGTTTGTGACGTCAAAACAAGAACTGAATGGTCTGAAGTGATCGCAAGCGCTGAGTAGGTCTGAAGCTACTCTGAAACTACACAAAAAAAGTTTGCCGCCGCTCTGCGATCCTTTCGTTCGCACTTCTGCTAAGATAAAATACACTCCCAGTGGGAGGCGGCATAGCGTTTGCACGGCTGCTAAAAACTGCTAGCGAGCGATCAACTCGGAATGACCACCTATGCCTCTTCTGGGTCCCTATTGTACTTATACTTCGACCGCTGAGCAAATATCAAGCCAAAATTCCTCAGGCTCCAGAATCTTTACATAGAAAACGAATTAAAATGATGTATCTGGCGTATCCTAGCAACCACAGTTACGTTAAACTTATTTCTCTTTATATTTCCAGAGCCCCCTAAATTGAAAGCCCCACACTGCCTGAGTGGTGTTGGAGGCAGCTCACAGCACTAGCGTCAAGAGCAGTCAGTATCTTATTACTTTTATCGCCTCCGTGTTCACAGTTCTAGATATTGTGCTGTAAAACATCCGTATAAATATGTATAGTAACTGTATCTGTATAATAAATTGTAGCCCCTGTTTCCTGCGCTGTCCTCCTCTTCTGCTGGTGAATTAGCCATGTTATTAAAGAAAGACACTAACTTTCAGTGAGAACATACAGTACATTTTCTTAGGGTCATAAAAGCAACAGAAAGAATTATAAATGAAGCTTTATAAATACGTTATTACGCTTCTGAGGCTGCAGTGAAAGGGCCTGGCGGCCCGCCAGCGTTGTGGGGGGCGGAGGAGAGGCTGCGGGAAAAGCACCTGGGCAACAGGTCACATGACTAATTGGGTTCCTGCTTCTTCCTAACTTGCATTATTTTACTTTTACACTTGTTGTTAGACCGTCCGGATCAAACTCAGCTACCCCTGTCTCGCTCCGGCCGCCCATTCCCAGACCATCTCTCGCCCCTTCCCTCCTGCTCTCATTCCTCTCCCTCCCGCTCTCCGTCCTTCTGCCGTCCTACTCCCTGCCCGCTCCCATCCTGTTACTAATACTTGCCCTCCTCCATTCCTGGTGCTCTTCCCGGAATAGGGGGGAAAAACACAGCTGGCTGCTTCAATACCACTAGGTCGGGTGAAGAGACGGGTGTAGTAGGGTATGCCGGCGGCTGGGCAGCTGCGCTCGCCACGCTGCGGGCATGGTGGTGGGCTATGCGTGCCACGCTATCTATTCTCCCTCCAGGGGAGTCGTGGACCCCCAAGAGGGAGAAAAAGTGTCGGTGTGCTGGCTGTCGGGATTCCGGCGCCAGTATACTGTCATTTTTCAAATCCAGCCTGTAACATGGCAGATAGGAGCTAATTGGCTGGTACTTTATCTCTCTCCATTTTATCTCTCTCCAATGCTTAGCAAAAAGACCCCTTAGAGAGTAGTTTTGGGCACAAGGTATGGGCTGCCATCAGAAATTGTGGGGCCTGGGACTGATAAAATAGGCAAAGCCCCCCACCCCACCAAAAGGTGGGTGGAGCTGTGGATAATGTGGGGGGGAGCTACAGCAGGGGTGGGGCATCAATCATTGCGTAAACTCGTTTTTTTGTAACCAATTGTCAAAGGTTAAGCTGTGAGGTTGGATGTTATTATAACGTCAATGAATCTATCATATTTATCTAAAACAAACATCAAAGAATATTTTGGTACTGAATGCAGACGTCATTGATCTGTAATAATAATAAATGTGCGCTGCGGCTGCTCCTGATTGGTTGCCCTTCCGCAAGCTGCGATTAGCTTGTGACTGTGCCAAATTCAAAAAGCAGTGGCTGTATCTCCATGTCTGGCTGCTGGTCCTTGATCTGCTGATGCCGCCCCCCCCCCCCCCCACCCCCTGGGTAAAAGTGCGGCACATTCAGTTATAGAGTTACACAGATCGATAACAATCCGTAAAAATGAGTAAAAGCAAGCAGCAGTAAAAGTACCAGTCAATTATACAGTATAGTGATAAATGCAGCGATTAACATATATCACTAAGATAATAACGCTACTGGTGTGACATAGATGGGTAGATATACTAGCGCATAAAGATGAATGTCTTAAAGAATAGACATAATAGCATGTAGCAGATATTACAAATTACTGATGTAAAATACATGCAAAATGAAATGAATAAAACACTTAAAGGGGTAGATATGACAAACATTATTAATCAGCAATCATGAATAATAAACCATACACATAATATACCACACAGCACTGGCCACACCCACACAGCACTGGCCACACCCACACAGCGCTGGCCACACCCACACAGCTCTGGTCACACCTATGCAGCACTGGCCACACCCACACGGCACTGGTGGTCACACCCACACGGCACTGGTCACATCCTCACAGCACTGATCACACCCACAACTGGTCCCACCCACACAGCACTGGTCATACCCACACAGCACTGGCCACACCCACATTGCACTGGTCACACCCCCATCATACTGACCACACCCACACTGCATTGGTTCTTTCTGATGCCCCTAAACTTTAGTGGCTGGGGTAGGTAACAAGATTTTGACATTGTGAGAGGCAGCTGGGAGTGTTGTGGGCGTTTAGGCCAAGTTTCATCCTCAATGCTAGCATGCAGACAGGTGGATGCCTGTCTCAGACAACCCTCAGCAACCAGCATGGGTTCGTGCAAGCCCAGATGCTAATGGGCTTCCACATGCAGCCACACGTATGTTCTGTACACACTGGTGGAGCCTGGCATTCGCCTAAGCTAGTAAGCAGGCTGCCGCCGTCGGCTTGTGGAACGGCGAGCCTTTATGTCCTGTTTTTAACAATAAATCGGATTTAATCAGTCAGACAGAAACCACGACTTTGCAGCATCAACGTTTAACTATTTGTAGATACATAATTCCACCCCACTGGAACAATGCAAACAGTAATTAGTCGGTAAAGGGCTATTGACATAATTGTGCATTTTAATTAAATGCACTCTAATTGGCATTATAGTAAGTTAATCATTTATCACTAATTACAACTCTACATATCATTCATTATAAATAATACTTATAGTACAGACGGCAAGATAGAAAGCCATGGGTGTCTGGAGGCTGGCATCTGTAGGGTACTGCAAAGCTTGATGTGATATGCAGTTACTGTACATACAATATATGTCTATTTTATATTATTACATGGACAGCAGAGGGGAAACACAGCGACATCAGATATCACGCCTCTGCTTTGTCTCCAATGGCTTAGCGCTAAACTAAACCTACATCCAAAATAATAATACCATATGTAAATGTAGTCACTGTAGTTTTATATTGCATTATAGCACCTGAGTGGCCTGAATATGTGTATAAAGTAGGTCAGGGCTTAGGGGTCTATTTACTAAGCCCTGGATGAAGATAAAGTGGACGGAGATAAAGTATCAGCCAATCAGCTCCTAACTGCCGTGCTACAGGCTGGGTTTGAAAAATGACAGTTAGGAGCTGATTGGCTGGTACTTTAACTACCAAGCCGGCCGCCGCATTGGCTACACAGAGGCCAGGAAATCTCCTTCATTTGATGGAGAGCCTGGCCTCTTCCCTCTGCAGCAACGCGCCGCCGCTTTAAGAAAAGGAGACCACCGCCACCTCCTGTCCGCCGCCAAATGTCATCAGACTGTCAATCACTGACAGTCTGATGCCGTCCTGCGTCCGCCATCGCAGACGCATTCTGCACATGTACAGTACCGGTATGGCGCACGGGCAAAGTACTGTATAACTGCATGTGCTGCAGATCCTTCGGGATCTGAATGAATTACATAGGTGGTCATTCCGAGTTGATCGCTCGCTAGCAGTTTTTAGCAGCCGTGCAAACGCTATGCCGCCGCCCACTGGGAGTGTATTTGGCAGAAGTGCGAACGAAAGGATCGCAGAGCGGCTACAAAATATTTTTGTGCAGTTTCAGAGTAGCTTCAGACCTACTCAGCGCTTGCAATCACTTCAGACTATTTAGTTTCTGTTTTGACATCACACACCCGCCCAGCGTTCGCCCAGCCACGCCTGCGTTTTTCAGAACACTCCCTGAAAACGGTCAGTTGACACCCAGAAACGTCCACTTCATGTCAATCAGTCTGCGGCTGCCTGTGCGACTGAAAAGCTTCACTAGACCCTGTGTAAAACTACATCATTCGTTGTAATAGTACGACGCGCGTGCGCATTGTGCCGCATACGAATGCGCAGAAGTGCCGTTTTTTTGCCTCAACACTGCACAGCGAACGAATGCAGCTAACGATCAATTCGGAATGACCACCATAGTCTGTAATTAATCTGTTTAATGTCCTCCCAGCATACAGTAAGTCAGATGTTTTTGGTTACATTTATGTTTTTTTTAAATCTGAGTTACGCTTATCTACAGATACATAGGGGTGTAAACAATTGTGTAAAATATATCCTTACTCTGTTGACCTCATACAGTACTAGATGCTAAAGGTAATATACCACAGAGGCAAAGGTTAGGGTGCTCTTCATTTGTGACGGAGATAATGGGTCTGATTGTGCGTCGGACACACTGCACATTGGCCCTCATTCCGAGTTGTTCGCTCGCAAGCTGCTTTTAGCAGCATTGCACACGCTAAGCCGCCGCCTACTGGGAGTGAATCTTAGCTTAGCAAAATTGCGAACGAAAGATTCTCAAAATTGCGAATAGAAATTTCTAAGCAGTTTCTGAGTAGCTCGAGACTTACTCCTACACTGCGATCAGTTCAGTCAGTTTCGTTCCTGGTTTGACGTCACAAACACACCCAGCGTTCGCCCAGACACTCCCCCGTTTCTCCAGTCACTCCCGCGTTTTTCCCAGAAACGGCAGCGTTTTTTCACACACTCCCATAAAACGGCCAGTTTCCGCCCAGAAACACCCACTTACTGTCAATCACACAACGATCACCAGAACGAAGAAAAAACCTTGTAATGCCGTGAGTAAAATACCTAACTGCATAGCAAATTTACTTGGCGCAGTCGCACTGCGAACATTGCGCATGCGCAGTTTGCGGAAAATCGCTGCGATGCGATGAAAAAGAACGAGCGAACAACTCAGAATGAGGGCCATTGAACATTTTTTCTCTCCTGCGCATATGTACGGAGTCTGTGCGCACAACCTCATGGTTGCAATTGAGACGTGCAGGAGATGTCTCAGCGATGTGTTGAAACTAGTGTATCGGGTGTTCCTGAGTGGTGACAGAGGGGTGGCTAAGCACGGCGTGTTATGGGCATGTCATGGGAGTGTCGCCGGCGTGTTGCTGAAGCAGCTGTGTGTCCGAGACGCACACTCTCTCACACTGGAGGCCATACTCTGATTTGGAATCTGCAGCTCGCACCGGGCTGGTGCAAGATGTGATTGTGCGACCGACGGTGGTGTCTCAAGACACAACAAACAGAACTTGCGCGTCTAAAGATACTTAATGTGGGAATCTTTGTGCTTGCACATATAGACGCACAGCATAACACCAGGGAAGGACTTGTAGTATCATTTGCATAAAGTGGCATCTGTGCGACCAGCAAAAGGCGCACACATGTACTTTACATTCATTCTTACAGCAATACTTTTAGTTCCTCTTGTGACATTCCTGCTTGTAGGTTGTTTATTTCCATGTGTTTTAGATGTGGTTAGGGTTAGCCTACGGGAAGGGAGGGTTAGGCTGCAGGGGAAGGAGGTTAGGGTTAAGGTGCATTGGTGGGGGAGGTTAGGGTTTGGCTGCGAGAGGGGACATTTAGGGTTAGGCTGCAGGAGTGGGGGAGATTAGGATTAGGTTGTGGGAGGGGACATTTAGGGTTAGGCTGCAGGAGTGGGGAAGGTTAGGGCTAGACTGCGGGGGTGGGAGAGGTTAGGGTTAGGCTTCAGAGCGGGAAGGTTAGGCTGCAGGGGTGGGGGAGTTTATCGCTAGACTGCGGGGGTGGGGGAGGTTAGGATTAGGCTGCAGAGTGGGAAGGCTATGCTGCAGAGGGGGTTAGGGTTAGGCTGCAGGGGTGGGGGAGGTTAGGGTTAGGCTGCAGAGTGGGAAGGCTATGCTGCAGAGGGGGTTAGGGTTAGGCTGCAGGGGTGGGGGAGGTTAGGGTTAGGCTGCAGAGTGGGAAGGCTATGCTGCAGAGGGGGTTAGGGTTAGGCTGCGGGGGTGAGTGAGGTTAGGATTAGGCTGCAGAGTGGGAAGGCTATGCTGCAGAGGGGGTTAGGGTTAGGCTGCAGGGGTGGGTGAGGTTAGGGTTAGGCTGCAGAGTGGGAAGGCTATGCTGCAGAGGGGGTTAGGGTTAGGCTGCGGGGGTGAGTGAGGTTAGGATTAGGCTGCAGAGTGGGAAGGCTATGCTGCAGAGGGGGTTAGGGTTAGGCTGCGGGGGTGAGTGAGGTTAGGGTTAGGCTGCAGGGGTGAGGGAGGTTACGGTTAGGCTGCAGAGTGGGAAGGCTATGCTGCAGAGGGGGTTAGGGTTAGGCTGCGGGGGTGAGGGAGGTTAGGGTTAGGCTGCAGAGGGGGAAGGTTGGACTGCAGGGGGGTTAGGGTTAGGCTGCGGGGGTGGGGGAGATTAGGATTAGGTTGTGGGAGGGGACATTTAGGGTTAGGCTGCAGGAGTGGGGGGAGGTTTTTAGGGCTAGACTGCAGGGGTGGGTGAGGTTAGGGTTAGGCTGCAGAGGGGGAAGGTTAGGCTGCATGGGGTGTTAAACTGTGGGTGTGGGGGAAGTTAGGGTTAGGCGGCAGGGGGGTTAGGGATACTGTCACGATCACGACTGCTGGGTATTCGTACCCAACACACTCAAGGGTGTGTGTTTTAATATACTATTGTTTCACTACCCCTGTGTTTGCTTGACTGTGTGCTAGGCAACTCCTAACACTACTCATATATACGGTAATAAATAATATACACCCTTTAATGATAATAGATGTCAGCTTGGAGTTTCTATGCGGCCTATGTATCAAGCTGCATCTGTCCATTATGCATGTGGAAAGAGCAGTAATGGGCCCATAAATTTCTGTATCGCAGGAGATATCTCTGATAGCCCCTGTGCACAGCCCAGTCCCGATGTGGGAAGCCGCAGCCATACAGTATGGGGACCTACATTCACCTAACTTCTAAATCTAGACGTTTTCAGAATTTGATTGAAGGAACTGTTACCATCTCCACATGGCGTCAGTCCTTGAAGTCTTCCTACCATAGCGATTAGCGTCAGCAGTAGGGACCACAGATGGCCCTGCTCTGGAGCAATACTGAATTGCTCTGGTGGTTTGGAATCCATCGCCACAACTCTCCGTGAGTTGGATACTTAATTAATGGGGCCTATCGGGGCACAATGATGATAATGCCCCTATGACCGGTATAATTAGACTTTTCTCACTCAAAGGCCAAATGATAGGACTGCAACACGTGTGGCCAACTAGGTGGTAGAAGCATTTCCATACCCAGTGCTAGAAAGAGGCTGGGTATAGAGTAGCTGCTTTTGGGTGTCTGGTCTCAAAGGAACTTCTAAAGTTGGGATCGCTGGTCTCAGTAAATAAATTGAAGTTAATCAGATATATGGGGCGTAAGAGTTTAATTTAGAATGAAAGCGTTTTCTTCCCGGCCCTTCTGGCTACTGAACGGGGCGAACGATACAGACGTCTTTTCTGACCGTTGCAGAAAGCGGCTGTAAGTGTAGCTGATGAAGGAATGAAGCGAGGCGTACAGGAGGCTGCGGTTTGGAATGCCAACATCAAACATATGGGGCTTGTTTGTACATTAATTAAATTTGTGAAGCGAGGCCTTTGAAATTAGGAGGAGGGTCAGTGGGAGGTGGGAGTAGGAAAGCTGCCATATGCCGGGACTCAGGTGAAGCTGCTGCACTGTAATCTCCACCTGTGTTGGCGGAGGAAAATGGGCTCAGGATGCTGGCCGGGCTGGGGGTAACTCGTTCAGTGCTGGTGATGAGGAGTTTTTGGGCAGATGAAAATGCTAGTATATGAAAAAAGGGATCTTGTGCCACTATCAAACACAGTAAATGTGTAGACGCTCCTATGAAGAGCACTACTTGGATTTGGGCATATATTCCTCCCATCGGGGTCAGGACAGGGGCAGAACAGGCTGCGGTGGTCGTAGGTGCAAACGGCTGCACGTCCTCAGCTGAGAATCAGCACAAAAGACAGATGTTTTCTTGTCACAATATGACGTCTACACCTGACCACCAGCAAAGTGACTTGTCCACCCTTCCATGGCTTGTTAGATTATTTGACGTTCCCACAGAAGAAGAGTCCCACAGCATTGCTACTACTGGGTCATGTACAGTGCATTCGGAAAGTATTCACAGCGTTTCATTTTTTACACATTTTGTTATGTTACAGCCTTATTCTAAAATGGAATAAATTCATTTTTTCACTCAAAATTCTACACACAATACCCCATAATGACAACGTGAAAAAAAGTTTTTTTGTGATTTTTGCAAATTTATTAAGAATGAAAAAACTAAGAAAACACATATATATAAGTATTCACAGCCTGTGCCATAAAGCTCAAAATTGACAGTGCATGTCTGAGCACAAACCAAGCATGAAGTCAAAAGAATTGTCTGTAGACCTCTGAGATGGGATTGTCTCAAGGCACAAATCTGGGGAAGGGTACAGAAAAATATCTGCTGCTTTGAAGGTCCCAATGAGCACTTATGAGCCTCCGTCATTCATAAATGGAAGAAGTTCGGGACCACCAAGAATCTTTCTAAGCTGGCCGGCCATCTAAATTAAGCGATCGGGGGAGAAGGGCGGTGACCAAGAACTCGATGGTCACTCTGTCAGAGCTACAGCATTCCTCTGTAGAGGGAGGAGAACCTTCCAGAAGGACAACCATCTCTGCAGCAATCCACCATTAAGGTCTGTATGGTAGAGTGGCCAGATGGAAGCCACTCCTTAGTAAGAAGCACATAGCAGCCCGCCTGGAGTCTGCCAAAATGCACCTGAAGGACTCTCAGACCATGAGAAACAAAATTTTATGGTCTGATGAGACAAAGATTGAACTCTTTGGCCTGATTGCCCGGCGTCATGTTTGGAGTAGTGATGAGCGGGTTCGGTTTCTCGGAAACCGAACCCCCCCCCCCCCCGAACTTCACCCTTTTTACACGGGTCCGAGCCATACTCGGATTCTCCCGTATGGCTCGGTTAACCCGAGTGCGCCCGAACGTCATCATCCCGCTGTCGGATTCTCGCGAGATTCGGATTCTATATAAGCAGCCGTGCGTCGCCGCCATTTTCACTCGTGCATTGGAAATGTTAGGGAGAGGACGTGGCTGGCGTCCTCTCTCCGTTTATTCATTGTTGAGTTGATGCAAATATTTGTGCTTGCTTATATAATTGTGGGGACTGGGGAGCAGCTTTATATTAATATAGGAGGAGTACAGTGCAGAGTTTTGCTGATCAGTGACCACCAGTTTTATCCGTTCTCTGCCTGAAAAAAACACTCCTTATCTGTGCTCAGTGTGCTGCATATATCTGTGCTCACACTGCTTAATTGTGGGGACTGGGGAGCAGCTGTATTATATAGCAGGAGTACAGTGCAGAGTTTTGCTGACAGTGACCACCAGTATACGTTGTCTGCCTGAAAAACACTCCATATCTGTGCTCAGTGTGCTGCTTTATTGTGGGGACTGGGGAGTCGGGACCACCAGTATAATATTATATAGGAGGAGTACAGTGCAGAGTTTTGCTGACACAGTGACCACTAGTATATATAGCAGTACGGTACGGAAGGCCACTGCTGTACCTACCTCTGTGTCGTCATTAAGTATACTATCCATCTACATTCTAATTCTATACCTGTGGTGCATTTTAGTTTTGCAGTTTGCTGACACAGTGGCCACCAGTATATATAGCAGTACGGTACGGAAGGCCACTGCTGTACCTACCTCTGTGTCGTCATTAAGTATACTATCCATCTACATTCTATACCTGTGGTGCATTTCAGTTGTGCAGTTTGCTGACACAGTGACCACCAGTATATATAGCAGTACGGTACGGAAGGCCACTGCTGTACCTACCTCTGTGTCGTCATTAAGTATACTATCCATCTACATTCTATACCTGTGGTGCATTTCAGTTGTGCAGTTTGCTGACACAGTGACCACCAGTATATATAGCAGTACGGTACGGAAGGCCACTGCTGTACCTACCTCTGTGTCGTCATTAAGTATACTATCCATCTACATTCTATACCTGTGGTGCATTTTAGTTTTGCAGTTTGCTGACACAGTGACCACCAGTATATTTAGCAGTACGGTACGGAAGGCCACTGCTGTACCTACCTCTGTGTCGTCATTAAGTATACTATCCATCTACATTCTATACCTGTGGTGCATTTTAGTTTTGCAGTTTGCTGACACAGTGACCCCCAGTATATATAGCAGTACGGTATGGAAGGCCACTGCTGTACCTACCTCTGTGTCGTCATTAAGTATACTATCCATCTACATTCTATACCTGTGGTGCATTTTAGTTTTGCAGTTTGCTGACACAGTGACCACAAGTATATATAGCAGTACGGTACGGAAGGCCACTGCTGTACCTACCTCTGTGTCGTCAAGTATACTATCCATCTACATTCTATACCTGTGGTGCATTTTAGTTGTGCGCAGTATATATAGTAGTAGGCCATTGCTATTGATACTGGCATATAATTCCACACATTAAAAAATGGAGAACAAAAATGTGGAGGTTAAAATAGGGAAAGATCAAGATCCACTTCCCCCTCGTGCTGAAGCTGCTGCCACTAGTCATGGCCGAGACAATGAAATGCCATCAACGTCGTCTGCCAAGGCCGATGCCCAATGTCATAGTAGAGAGCATGTAAAATCCAAAAAACAAAAGTTCAGTAAAATGACCCAAAAATCTCAATAGAAAGCGTCTGATGAGAAGCGTAAACTTGCCAATATGCCATTTACGACACGGAGTGGCAAGGAACGGCTGAGGCCCTGGCCTATGTTCATGGCTAGTGGTTTAGATTCACATGAGGTTGGAAGCACTCATCCTCTCGCTAGAAAAATGAAAAGACTTAAGCTGGCAAAAGCACAGCAAAGACTCCCCAATGAGAGTCCAATTGTGTCGCTTAGCTTAGTCACACAGCGACCTTGGTGTGCCTCTTTTTTTCTTTGCATCATGTGCTGTTTGGGGACAATTTTTTTGAAGTGCCATCCTGTCTGACACTGCAGTGCCACTCCTAGATGGGCCAGGTGTTTGTGTCGGCCACTTGTGTCGCTTAGCTTAGTCACACAGCGACCTTGGTGCGCCTCTTTTTTTCTTTGCATCATGTGCTGTTTGGGGACTATTTTTTTGAAGTGCCATCCTGTCTGACACTGCAGTGCCACTCCTAGATGGGCCAGGTGTTTATGTCGGCCACTTGTGTCGCTTAGCTTAGCCATCCAGCGACCACGGTGCAAATTTTAGGACTAAAAATAATATTGTGAGGTGTGAGGTGTTCAGAATAGACTGGAAATGAGTGGAAATTATGGTTATTGAGGTTAATAATACTATGGGATCAAAATAACCCCCAAATTCTATGATTTAAGCTGTTTTTTAGGTTTTTTTTTAAAAAAACACCCGAATCCAAAACACACCCGAATCCGACAAAAAAATTTCGGTGAGGTTTTGCCAAAACGCGTCCGAATCCAAAACACGGCCGCGGAACCGAATCCAAAACCAAAACACAAAACCCGAAAATTGTCCGGTGCACATCACTAGTTTGGAGGAAACCAGGCACCGCTCATCACCAGGCCAACACCATCCCTACAGTGAAGCATGGTGGTGGCAGCATCATGCTGTGAGGATGTTTTTCAGCTGAAGGAACTAGGAGACTAGTCAGGATAGAGGGAAAGATGAATGCAGCAATGTACAGAGAGATGAAAACCTGCTCCAGAGCGCTCTTGACCTTAGACTGGGACGACGGTTCATCTTTCAGCAGGACAACGACTCTAAGCACACAGCCAAGATATCAAAGGAGTGGCTTCAGAACAACTCTGTGAATGTCCTTGAGTGGCCCAGCCGGAGCCCAGACTTGAATCCGATTGAACATCTCTGGAGAGATCGGAAAATGGCTGTGCACCGACGCTTCCCATCCAATCTGATGGAGCTTGAGAGGTGCTGCAAAGAGGAATGGGCGAAACTGCCCAAAGATAGGTGTGCCAAGCTTGTGGCATCATATTCAAAAAGACTTGAGACTGTAATTGCTGCCAAAGGTGCATCAACAAAGTATTGAGCAAAGGCAGTGTGAATACTTATGTACATGTGATTTCTTTGTTTTTTATTTTTAATACATTTGCAAAAATCTCAAAAAAACTTTTTTAACATTGTCATTATGGGGTATTGTGTGTAGAATTTTGAGGGAAAAATTAATTTATTCCATTTTGGAATCAGGCTGCAACATAATAAAATGTGGAAAAAGTGAAGCGCTGTGAATACTTTCCAGATACACTTTAGATGCCCACATTGTGCTCAACTTACACCTAACCAATCCCACAGGCTACCATCGATGATGGCATTAGAGAAAGATGGCGGTAGCTACCGGTTACCTGCTCCCAACAGCTAAGCCTTTTGGAGCTTGGTAAATTGGCCATTTTTGCAGTACCCAAGGAAAGCTACAAGGAAGCCACAGGTGTTGGCCCCAATACTATATAATGTGTCAAAGCTCCGAAAATGGCCGTTTTCTGACTGACCACAAACAATGCATTCATAAAAGGCCTCAAATGGTTTGTCTGTAGTTTTCCTCTACAGTCAGAAACTAACAGGTTAACTATTAGTATACAAATATAATATTCAAAAACAGATGCGACAGAGATGTGAAATTAAGTCTTGAGGACAATGCGGTAATTTACTCGTTATTTGTTCACGCTTGAAACAAAGAAGTTTTGCGTTCTCTGTGACCTGCAACGTACTTTGCCCTTTCATCTTACGCTGTTCCATAAAGCTAGATCAAGTCTAACAATGGGAATTTAGCACCGCAATTATACTTCCAAACCAGCCCCCTTGGTTAGGCTCCGTACCAATTACCGAGGTTTTGTTGTTGCCTCATTTTCATTAGCTAATCATTTCCACTTGTTTTTGTCAAGCCTCTCATTGCTGCGGAGGTCTGAGATCCTCTACGCTAGTCTGCGGGAGTTAACCCATTTACTATAGGTTCGTTCTTACACGGCAATACTTGGGAATTTTTTTTGCAATTCGGTAAACGGTTAATAGCATAATAAGTCCTATTCCAAATGGTCGGCTAATCAGGCGCGCCATGGAATTATCCCTCGGATCCAGAAATCTGCAGAGAACTGAGATTTATTTCCATTTTTGCACATGTTTATGGAGACCGTCTGGTGCATTGTGCAAAGCAGGGTAATAAAGTTGCAGGGAGTTCTTAGAAGAATACGCTTTCGCACATCCACAATGAATTTCATTATCTTTCCATTAATAAATCTGGGAAACTCCTGTTGCTAAGACTATGTTTAACTCTTCAAGCCACCGCTAGGGACAAAAGTGTTAATTAAGCCGCAGCCACCTTCTGTTTCCTCCCTTCCTTCCCTAAAATGAATTTAGGAAGTCTTTCTGCCGCAATAAAGTATGCGACCACTGGTGAATTTATGACCACTGTTTAATTAAACACACTCTTGGTTTAATGACAAACAAGTGGAAGGGAATCTGCGAGTAATTAACTTCTCGTTTTCCTCTGCACAATCAGTGAGAACGACGCTGTAAAAACCAGGCCGGCCCTTGGCTCGATGCCAAAGGTCATCAGATGGAAGTTGCAGGATTGTGGCGCGGTTTGTGCTAACTTAAGGCGCAGTTCCACACTATAGGGCAGAAATACATATATATTGTTATTTGTGCATGTCTTGGCTGCAAAAACGAAGAAAAACAAAAGAAAACACATTTATTTTCCTGTTCCCAGGCTGTGCCATCCTATCTGTCTTATCAAATGCTTACCCTTTAAATATTCCCCTAATGGCGGTGTCATAACCACTTCACAGACAGTGAGCAAATAAAAGCTTTTGGGATTTATGGTGTATTTATTGTTACGTCTCATAACTTCGATTAGGAGAAGAGGATTATGGGTAATACAGTGCAAATTAGCATGGCGTCTTTTACGGATATTGACTTATTTAACGTGCAGTCCCAAGACACAGACAGAAATTATTTAAGAATGCTCTTATCCTTAAAGGCATGAGTTTAAAATGAAAATATTATAATATTTCCCTATAGTAATAAATACTGTAGTAAATTGGGAGCAATGCATATTTAATTATTTATATAGAGATTTGATGTAATCGTGTGCTCATTTGCTGACTAGTTCTCAATCAAAGATGCTGCATCTTTGACTATATTAAGCCTTCACGTATTATTTTATATCGTATTAAGAAGAGGCATTTTTATCTTTATTTGCGGTCTGCTCCCAATAATAAGGATTTCTTATCGTCGCAATCCATGGCAAAATGGTAACCTTATTTTCTAGGATGAAGGGGGACTGTGCAGGGGGGCCAGGTGCCAAATGCAACCCCCCCCCCCCTACCCCCACCCCCACCCCAAGGGCCGGTCCTACTTTGGCTCCTTGGGCGGCCACAGAAATTGTCACACTATAGCACTGGCACACCCTCCAACATTTTGCACACAAAAATCGGTACAAATTAGAAAAGGGGGCGTGGCCATGGGTAAAGAGACGTGGCCACGCACCTTTTCCTATACTTTCAATGGAAGCTTGGAGAGCCAAAAATCGGTACAGACCATAAAAAAAGGTCCTGTACCTGCCAAAAAGGTCCAGCTGGGGGGTATGCATTGGGCGCGCGCTACCTATTGCTGTAATTAGGCAGCGGCGGCCATATTATATTACATAGCAGCACAGCTGCGGCCCCGCCCCCAAACCTGTTTCCTTACCGCTGTCTGGCCGTTGACTCCATCCCTCCTCTCTCTGATTGGCTGGACTGTAAAACACATGCACAGGACTGCATGTGACTGACTTCTACACTGCTGCTCTGCTTGCCCAGCATGCTGCTCTGATGGGGGCTGCACAGGAGGCGTTACCAACAACTGAAGAGGTAAGCCCTGGAGAGAGATAAAATGTTGATTGGTTGCTTTGGGCATCTACTCCACTTTATCTCTCTCCAAGGCTTGATACATCTCCCTGCAAAACTATTAACATTTACAGTAAATACTGAAACCAGGAACTGGCTATAGATGTACAGTATGCTGTATGTGGATGGCGGAAGTTGCATCACCGCCATCCACTTTGTTATACAGGAAGTGTTTGTTATACAGGAAGTGCCTCTGCAGCTATTATTCAGCACGATTGCAGTGAGTAAAGACGCACTTCTGCAGCTCTCCAGAGTCCTGAATGACGTGTCAGCCCAGACCCACCCCTGAAGCGGCCACCAGTGTCTCCTCTCCGGGCTGCTCCCGGACAGGAGACACAAAATGTAGGTAAGTATGCAGTTGTGTGAGGCAGCAAGGTGACCATTGTGTCACCGCGCTGCCCAATACATAACATCCAGCCTGGCTCCTATATAATGGCGCTGCTACTTGCACTACCTACACCATGAGGCTCTAGTATTTAGAATCAGATCTCTCAAGATCAAGACAATAGGTAGAAACAAAATGAGCAATGAAAGTGATAGTAGATGCTAATTGGAAATACTAAATGGAGTCTTATTTAAGCCTGGGGACGGGTGCTTTAAGGAGACAGATCAGTAATTGTTTTCAGATCTCCTGGGCCTTGCGGAGACATGTGGCAGGGGCTTGGCCTGCCAATAGCACTTCTGGGGACTCCTCTTGTAATTAAGGTCACGCTTCTCACCCTTCATCTGCTTTGTCATTAAGAGATTCATTAAGAAATCAGTAAGAAAGATCAGCGCGATGACTAGACACCAGAGCCATCCAAAATGGGAAACAGCGGCGGCTCTTATCCCCGCATTATCTTACACATAGGAACAAGCCATTCGCTTATTCTCCTGCTAATGATCAGGTCGATGTCAGCTTTGTGAGCTCCAAATTAAAACATTCCAATGAGAAGACGTTAGATTGTAATCTTCAAAGTGACATATTCACCCCTCCTGCTTCCAAACTGGTCACTATATTTCCTTCTGATAAAAGCTTGGAGGGGGGATAATTGTGGTCTTGTGGCCATGTCACGCATTGAAGCATTCACCTGACTGTACTTACGTCTGTTATTACTAAGAACAAAAAGAGAACGAGATTCTCTTTGGTGCAGTGGGGTACAGCACAGACAAAAAAAAAAAATTTTTTTTTTTTAAATGATTATATTTTTAGGCTTTTTGTTTTTATTATTTTAATTTTACACTGGGGCGGAGCCCCTGGATGGACCCACAGATCACCCTTTTCAGATACAGCAGACAGAGCACCCCACCTGGACTGAGACAGCAGATCACCCCTTTCAGATACAGCAGACAGAGCACCCCACCTGGACTGAGACGGCAGATCACCCCTTTCAGATACAGCAGACCAGGGACGTGCAGTCAGGGGAGGCAGTGCCTCCCCTGTCATTAATGAGTAAAATAATACAAAGAAGATACTTATAACACATAAGTATCTTCTTTATTATTTTACTTATCATTAATGTGTGCATAATTAGTTTGGGAGGCACCGATCGTGGTGCCTCCCGTAGTGATTGGGAAAAGATATGGGAGCGGGGGGCGGGGGGCGGGCGTGGGCGGGGCCTAGCAATGGGCAGGAAAAGCCCATTGAAATTGCATGGGAAGAAAGCGGCACCATTAGAGGTGCCGCTTTCCTACAGGGACGTGCTTTCAACCTATGAGTGAGGCCACAGTGATTTTAAAGTACGTGTAGTGTTTTTTTTTTTATATTTTCTTTACAGGTGGACTACAGGTGCCAGCGGGCCCTTTATGTTCGGGCATGCTGGCACTTGTGGTTCTCCAAGTGCCAGCATGCTGGGGCAGGCTTGCTGGGACCTGTAGGCCACCTGTAAAGAACAATATTACTATTCTTTACAGGTGGACTACAGGTGCCAGTGGGCCATTTATGTCCAGGCATGCTGGCACTTGTGGTACTCCAAGTGCCAGCATGCTGGGGCAGGCTTGCTGGGACCTGTAGGCCACCTGTAAAGAACAGTATTAGCATACAATGAACCCCGCACCCACCGCCACCAGGGGTGCGGGGCATAGCACTGGGCTGGTTATTGCTCGGGAGGGGGGACCCCATTTTCATTTTTTGGGGGCCCCACTTTCCGAGGAATTCCAGCCCTGGGCTGACTGGTTTGGGGGGTGTTTAATGGCATGGCAGGGGGACCCCACACTGAGTGTCTCCCCTGCTATGGCATTACCTCCCCCTGGCTGGTTCTGCCCGGTGCTGGTTTTAGCGGTGTGGGGGGACTGCATTTTTTTTTCCGGGGGGGGGGGGGGTGTTTAGCTGCAGTGCCTCCCCAGCCCCTGACCTCACCGCACGTCACTGCAGCAGACAGAGCACCCCACCTGGACTGAGACGGCAGATCACCCTTTTCAGGTACAGCAGACAGAGCACCCCACCTGGCCTGAGACGGCAGATCACCCCTTTCAGATACAGCAGACAGAGCACCCCACCTGGCCTGAGACGGCAGATCACCCCTTTCAGATACAGCAGACAGAACCCCACCTGGACTGAGACAGCAGATAACCCCTTTCAGATACAGCAGACAGAGCACCCCACCTGGACTGAGACGGCAGATCACCCTTTTCAGATACAGCAGACAGAGCACCCCTCCTGGACTGAGACGGCAGATCACCCTTTTCAGATACTGCAGACAGAGCACCCCACCTGGCCTGAGACGGCAGATCACCCCTTTCAGATACAGCAGACAGAACCCCACCTGGACTGAGACAGCAGATAACCCCTTTCAGATACAGCAGACAGAGCACCCCACCTGGACTGAGACGGCAGATCACCCCTTTCAGATACAGCAGACAGAGCACCCCACCTGGCCTGAGACGGCAGATCACCCCTTTCAGATACAGCAGACAGAACCCCACCTGGACTGAGACAGCAGATAACCCCTTTCAGATACAGCAGACAGAGCACCCCACCTGGACTGAGACGGCAGATCACCCTTTTCAGATACAGCAGACAGAGCACCCCACCTGGCCTGAGACGGTAGATCACCCCTTTCAGATACAGCAGACAGAGCACCCCTCCTGGACTGAGACTGCAGATCACCCCTTTCAGATACAGCAGACAGAGCACCCAACCTGGACTGAGACGGCAGATCACCCTTTTCAGATACAGCAGACAGAGCACCCCTCCTGGACTGAGACGGCAGATCACCCTTTTCAGATACTGCAGACAGAGCACCCCACCTGGCCTGAGACGGCAGATCACCCCTTTCAGATACAGCAGACAGAACCCCACCTGGACTGAGACAGCAGATAACCCCTTTCAGATACAGCAGACAGAGCACCCCACCTGGACTGAGACGGCAGATCACCCTTTTCAGATACAGCAGACAGAGCACCCCACCTGGACTGAGACTGCAGATCACCCCTTTTCAGATACAGCAGAGTGAGCACCCCTCCTGGACTGAGACGGCAGATCACCCCTTTCAGATACAGCAGACAGAACCCCACCTGGACTGAGACAGCAGATAACCCCTTTCAGATACAGCAGACAGAGCACCCCACCTGGACTGAGACGGCAGATCACCCCTTTCAGATACAGCAGACAGAACCCCACCTGGACTGAGACAGCAGATAACCCCTTTCAGATACAGCAGACAGAGCACCCCACCTGGACTGAGACGGCAGATCACCCCTTTCAGATACAGCAGACAGAACCCCACCTGGACTGAGACAGCAGATAACCCCTTTCAGATACTGCAGACAGAGCACCCCACCTGGCCTGAGACGGCAGATCACCCCTTTCAGATACAGCAGACAGAACCCCACCTGGACTGAGACAGCAGATAACCCCTTTCAGATACAGCAGACAGAGCACCCCACCTGGACTGAGACGGCAGATCACCCTTTTCAGATACAGCAGACAGAGCACCCCACCTGGACTGAGACAGCAAAGGACCCCTTTCAGATACAGCAGACAGAGCACCCCTCCTGGACTGAGACGGCAGATCACCCTTTTCAGATACAGCAGACAGAGCACCCCACCTGGACTGAGACAGCAGAGGACCCCTTTCAGATACAGCAGACAGAACCCCACCTGGACTGAGACGGCAGATCACCCCTTTCAGATACAGCAGACAGAGCACCCCTCCTGGACTGAGACTGCAGATCACCCCTTTCAGATACAGCAGACAGAACCAAACCCTCCCCCCTCCCCCCACGTTCAGATACAGCAGACAGAACCCCCCCCCCACGTTCAGATACAGCAGACAGAGCACCCGCCCCACACCAGACAACACAGTACTGAGATGGACATGTCTGTTCAGTACACTCTCCACAGCCGCAGTGAAGATGGCGCCGATCACCGGGGACCTTTATAGAATCCAAAACCCGTGTGAATCTGACAGCGGGATGATGACGTTCAGCCTCGATTTGGGATCCGAGTAAGGCGGGAAGTCCCGAGCCGGACTCAGATTGCAAATTTCGGGTGGGTCCGGTTCTCGGAGAACCAGACCTGCTCATCTCTAGCTGGAACTAATGTTGATATCAATTACCATAACACTATAATACACTGAACCTTGGCCGTTGCTATTGGCAACACTGTAGGGCCTTACTTTAGTTTAAGCTATGCAATATCAATAATGCAATTTGAAAATACCTATGTAACAAGTACACTTAATATCGAGACTGTGTAGGACATGGAATGTGACCGAACAGCATAAACTCACCGTCTGGGCAACCAGCATGTCACTCAATGTATCACTGTGGCATGGAAGGGGTTAAAGTTTTTTGGGGGAGGATCGTAAGGATCGTGCTGTTTTGTGACTGGCTGGATTGAAAATAGGGGCTGGTCTGACACACACATAGGATTCAGATCCAGTTAATTCTGCCTCTTTTCAGTTTCTTCGTTGATCTGATAAGTACATGGCCCTCATTCCGAGTTGTTCGCTCGCTAGCTGCTTTAAGCAGCATTGCACACGCTAGGCCGCCGCCCTCTGGGAGTGTATCGTAGCTTTGCAGAATTGCGAACGAAAGATTAGCAGAACTGCTACTAAATATTTTCTTGCAGTTTCTGAGTAGCTCCAGACCTACTCCTAGACTGCGATCAGCTTGGTCCGTTTAATTCCTGGTTTGACGTCACAAACACGCCCTGCGTTCGGTCAGCCACTCCCCCTTTTCTGCAGACACTCACTCATTTTTCCCTGACACGCCTGCATTTTTTAGCATACTCCCGGAAAACGCTCAGTAACCACCCAGAAGAGCCCCTTTCCTGTCAATCATTCACCGATCAGCAGTGCGACTGAAAAGCGCCGCACGAATTACAGATATACTGTAGTAACATAGTTTCTGAGGTTGATAAAAGACAATTTGTCCATCGAGATAAACCTGTTAGTGATCTCCTACACTGTAATATTTTTAGGATTAATTTGAACTGTGGTGAATGTTTAGCCGTTATGTCAATTCCTCTTTTTTTTTAAAATTATTATATTATTTATTACTAAAGTGCATGATTTACCGCCCATAACCGTGTATATCCTTATCCATTAGGAATTTATCTAGCCCATTCTTAAAAGTAATGACCGAGGGGGTATTTTGCACAGCGTGCGATCAGATCTGAACTGCAGATGCGTATGCACCGTAATGCGCAGGTGCAACGGACCGCAGCAACGGGGATCGCCGGTCAGCAACGGGATGGTGCGATAAATCCGATCGCATGGGCGTTCGCAAGGTTACTGACAAGAAGAGGTTGTTTGTGGGTGGCAACTGACCATTTCCAGGGAGTGTCCGGACAAACGCAGGCGTGTCAAAGTGTTTGATGGGAGGGTGTCTGACGTCGGCTCAGTCCCCAATCAGCAAGAAGCAATCGCAGCGGCTGAGTAAGTCCTGGGCTGAGCAGAGACTGCACAAAATCAGTTTGTGCAGCTCTGCTACACATCCGAACGCACACGTGCACAGCGCATTCACCCTCCCCTTGTAGGCGGCGACTATCTGATCGCAGGGCAGCAAAAAATGCAGCCCAGCGATCAAGTCTGAATTACCCCCTGAGTCTGCCATTACTACTCTCTCAGGCAGGGAATTCCAAATACGTATTGTCCTTACTGTGAAGAAACCTCTCCGTCTCTGTGTGTGAAATCTCCTCTCCTCTCCTCTAGCCTAAGCGGGTGTCCACGTGTCCTTTGTGATGATCTTACAAAAAACGAATCCCCCGCTAGCTCTATGTATTGACCCCTTATATATTTGTAAATGTTACTCATGTCCCCTCTTAATCTCCTTTTTTCCAGTGTAAACATGCCTTATCTATCAAGCCTTTCCTCGTATTCTAGCGTCTCCATCCCCTTAATCAATTTGGTCACCCGTCTCTGAACCTTTTCTAGTTCCAAGATATCCTTTTTGTACTATAGTGCCCATAGTTGTGCACAGTGGGGGTAATTCCAAGTTGATCGCAGGAGGTTTTTTGATAGCAATTGGGCAAAACCATGTGCACTGCAGGGGAGGCAGATATAACATGTGCAGAGAGAGTTAGATTTGGGTGGGTTATATTGTTTCTGTGCAGGGTAAATACTGGCTGCTTTATTTTTACACTGCAAATTAGATTGCAGATTGAACACACCCCACCCAAATCTAACTCTCTCTGCACATGTTATATCTGCCTCCCCTGCAGTGCACATGGAGGGTCATTCCGAGTTGATCGCTCGCAAGCTGCTTTTAGCAGCTTTGCACACGCTAAGCCGCCGCCTACTGGGAGTGAATCTTAGCTTATCAAAATTGCGAACGAAAGATTCGCAATATTGCGAAAAGACATCTCTGTGCAGTTTCTGAGTAGCTCGAAACTTACTCTGCCAGTGCGATCAGTTCAGTGCTTGTCGTTCCTGGTTTGACGTCACAAACACACCCAGCGTTCGGCCAGACACTCCTCCGTTTCTCCAGCCACTCCTGCGTTTTTCCCAGAAACGGTAGCAATTTTTCACACACACCCATAAAACGGCCAGTTTCCGCCCAGAAACACCCATTTCCTGTCAATCACATTACGATCACCAGAACGAAGAAAAAACCTCGTAATGCCGTGAGTAAAATTCCTAACTGCATAGCAAATTTATTTGGCGCAGTCGCACTGCGGACTTTGTGCATGCGCATTAGCGACTAAACGCTCCGTTGCGAAAAAATAATAACGAGCGAACAACTCGGAGTGACCCCCATGGTTTTGCCCAATTGCTAACAAAAATCCTGCTGCGATCAACTTGGAATTACCCCCAGTATTCGAGATGTGGCCTCACTAGTGATTTATATACTGGGAGTAAAACACAAATATATTTCTAGGTGCAATTAGAAGGCAGTTTTGCTGCAACAGAGCAAACATTGCAAGAACCAACATTTAGATTGAACAGTACCATACAATTTACTACTCCAGTCATGTAAATCCAATGCGTGAAGATTTTATTATGCAAGTATACATGGGAATTAATTGCAATAAAGCCTTGTGGCATACCGTGTGCAATCTATGGCCCTCATTCCGAGTTGTTCACTCGCTAGCTGCTTTTAGCAGCATTGCACACGCTAAGCAGCCGCCCTCTGGGAGTGAATCTTAGCTTAGCAGAATTGCGAACGAAAGATTAGCAGAATTGCGAATAGAAATTTCTTAGCAGTTTCTGAGTAGCTCGAGACTTACTCCTACATTGCGATCAGTTCAGTCAGTTTCGTTCCTGGTTTGACGTCACAAACACACCCAGCGTTCGCCCAGACACTCCCCCGTTTCTTCAGACACTCCCGCGTTTTTCCCAGAAACGCCAGCGTTTTTTCGCACACTCCCAGAAAACGGCCAGTTTCCGCCCAGAAACACCCACTTCCTGTCAATCACACTACGATCACCAGAACGATGAAAAATCCTCGTTATGCCGTAAGTAAAATACCTAGCTTTTGTGTAAAATAACTAAGCGCATGCACTCTGCGAACCTTGCGCAGTAAGCGACTAATCGCAGTATAGCGAAAATCGGCAACGAGCGAACAACTCGGAATGACCCCCTATGTGTGTCCGGAGTCCAGATACACACGGCTGGTTTGGAAGCTGTTACACCCACTAGGAGAAAAAGCAAACTTTGCAGGCTTAAGCTACTTTTAAATATTCCTGAAGTACTTTTACTTCTGCTAAATAAATGCAATTAAAGTCAGTCAGGACTGAACCTGCTGCCTTCACCTGTCACACATTTCCCAGCCTGATAAATAAACATATACACATATATATCTTATTCATCCCGCTCCTGCGTGTTTTCTGCACAGCTGTGCATTGAATAATTCCATTAAGCGCCTACTTGATAAAAAAAAAAAAAAAAAGTCCACATTTAATGTAGGTCAATAAAAACACAGGTATATTTTTGGATGCAATTAGTCTTGGAGGACTGTGAGAAATGTGTCGGAATAGTGGAATGCATGATTACGCATGGGGCACGCTGGGGCTAGTGTTGGCCCCGGATTCCTGGGCTCATTTCCATATAGGATCTGTATTTTTAGACATGTGTGACGACAGGTAAGAGCTGAAGCAGAAACAAGATTTATTTATGATGCCGCAGGCGCTGGGGCAGAGAGTGCAGAACTGAGGGAAACGTTCTCTGCCGGCTCACCCTCACACTGTGTACCTTCTCTCTTTATCTATGTACAATTAAATCTAGAGGTGCATTTATACTTCAGCTTATCCTTGTTATCACCATGGTAATAATTTATATTTCTATACAGTTCCTGGTGTGACACAATTCTACATTGTGCCGCGTTGGCTGAGCCCATGATAGAATTCTGCAGTTAGAGCCTCATCAATAATAGCCATACCTGACTTGTATTTGAGTTACCATATTGGGTGCATCGCGTGGGCGCTGGGGTTCTAAAAAATAAATCAACAAATTCTTACAAGGGGGAAACCGACCATCAAAGAGGCGTGGGGGACTCTTCACTTCCCTAATAACACATTTCATACTACAGTTCCTCAACTCCACACATACCTGCTGCTGGTATGTCACAGTGTAAGTAGTGTGAATTAGTAGTATATGTATATATATATATATATATATATATATATTGTGGCAAGGACAGCATGATTCCACATGAGGTTAATGTGGAACGGCAGGCTTTTGCAGGATTGGAGCAGCAGCAACAGGTCTGATGGAATCCAGTTCCGGGTTTTGGCTGAGTCTGTTGTAAGCCACAGCTGGGCTAATTACTACAACTTGTCTGCTACCTTTAAAAATGTGTTGTCTCCTGATCTCAGCAAGTGGCCAGGTTGGGGGTCTGGGGTTATGTTAGGAGCCATTTGGAATCTGTACTACTTGTGCTTATTAGAACTTGGAATGTTGTGCTGCTGTTTAAAGACTGCCTGTAAAACCTGACATGCACAACCTGCATGTATTGTGTAACCTGCCTGAGGTGGAAATAAAGTGAGTGGAACCGTACTCCGTCTATGTGGTTCTGTCAAAATATCTATCTATCTATCTATCTATCTATCTATCTATCTATCTATCTATCTATCTATCTATCTATCTATCTATCTATCTATCTAAACAGTCCAACAGGGGGCACTCTCCAGATTTTAATGTAAAATGAAAGATGATTTATTGACCATACTCAACTTGCAGAGATTGTTTTTTCAAACGTTTTCGGTCCAATCCAGCAGCTGGGAGATTTAGTCCCTGTTGATGTTTGTTGGATCAAGGATGTATTGCTGTGCCTCCTGATGAAGGTCCTATGGACCGAAAAGTAACTATTGAGAAAGCAATCTATGCAAGTTGAGTATGCTTAATAAATTCATCATCTTTCATCTTATATTCAAGTCTGGAAAGTGCCCCCTGTTGGACTATTTTTATATATGTGATACATTGGTATCTGCTGGACACCCCAGTTGCTGATTTCTTTTGAGGATGTGAGTGCGACCTGACTGTATATATATATATATATATATGCGACCTGACTGTATATATATATATATATATATATATATATATATGCTGCTCAAAAAAATAAAGGGAACACTTAAACAACACAATGTAACTCCAAGTCAATCACACTTCTGTGAAATAAAACTGTCCACTTAGGAAGCAACACTGATTGACAATCAATTTCTCATGCTGTTGTGCAAATGGAATAGACAACAGGTGGAAATTATAGGCAATTAGCAAGACACCCCCAATAAAGGAGTTGTTCTGCAGGTGGTGACCACAGACCACTTCTCAGCTCCTATGCTTTCTGGTCACTTTTGAAAGCTGGCGGTGCTTTCACTCTAGTGGTAGAGATGGAGTCTACAACCCACACAAGTGGCTCAGGTAGTGCAGCTCATCCAGGATGGCACATCAATGCGAGCTGTGGCAAGAAGGTTTGCTGTGTCTGTCAGTGTAGTGTCCAGAGCATGGAGGCGCTACCAGGAGACAGGCCAGTACATCAGGAGACGTGGAGGAGGCCGTAGGAGGGCAACAACCCAGCAGCAGGACCGCTACCTCCGCCTTTGTGCAAGGAGGAACAGGAGGAGCACTGCCAGAGCCCTGCAAAATGACCTCCAGCAAGCCACAAATGTGCATGTGTCTACTCAAACGATCAGAAACAGACTCCATGAGGGTGGTATGAGGGCCCGACGTCCACAGGTGGGGGTTGTGCTTACAGCCCAACACCGTGCAGGACGTTTGGCATTTGCCAGAGAACACCAAGATTGGCAAATTCGCCACTGGCGCCCTGTGCTCTTCACAGATGAAAGCAGGTTCTCACTGAGCACATGTGATAGACGTGACAGAGTCTGGAGACGCCAAGGAGAACGTTCTGCTGCCTGCAACATCCTCCAGAATGACCAGTTTGGCAATGGGTCAGTAATGGTGTGGGGTGGCATTTCTTTGGGGGGCCGCACAGCCCTCCATGTGCTCACCAGAGGTAGCCTGACTGCCATTAGGTACCGAGATGAGATCCTCAGACCCCTTGTGAGACCATTTGCTGGTGCGGTTGGCCCTGGGTTCCTCCTAATGCAAGACATTGCTAGACCTCATGTGGCTGGAGTGTGTCAGCAGTTCCTGCAAGACGAAGGCATTGATGCTATGGACTGGCCCGCCCGTTCCCCAGACCTGAATCCAATTGAGCACATCTGGGACATCATGTCTCGCTCCATCCACCAACGCCACGTTGCACCACAGACTGTCCAGGAGTTGGCGGATGCTTTAGTCCAGGTCTGGGAGGAGATCCCTCAGGAGACCATCCGCCACCTCATCAGGAGCATGCCCAGGCGTTGTAGGGAGGTCATACAGGCACGTGGAGGCCACACACGCTACTGAGCCTCATTTTGACTTGTTTTAAGGACATTACATCAAAGTTGGATCAGCCTGTAGTGTGTTTTTCCACTTTAATTTTGAGTGTGACTCCAAATCCAGACCTCCATGGGTTAATAAATTTGATTTCCATTGATAATTTGTGTGTGATTTTGTTGTCAGCACATTCAGCTATGTAAAGAACAAAGTATTTAATAAGAATATTTCATTCATTCAGATCTAGGATGTGTTATTTTAGTGTTTCCTTTATTTTTTTGAGCAGTGTATATATAAATATATATATATATATTATATATATATATATATATATATATATATTGTTTTTAAAAAAAAGAAGCGTTCTCAGAAAAAAATGTGTGCAAATTGTGTATTTGCGTCATGTTCCCAGTGGAGACACATCTGTACGTAGAACACCCCCTGAGAACATTTGTGTTAATGTTGGCATCACTTGATCTATGATAAGTCTTCCTTTATATTCTCACTTGTCTCTTCATCCATGTAGATATTTGGATTATTATTTAGGAAGCCTGGGTTCTATGCATTATAGAGCTTTCTCTGCAGCAGTTGTTAGAAATGTTCCCGTCAGTTTCCACGGCTTGTTCACTGGCGGCTTTGCTTCCAAAAGTCTCTAATTTGAGCTGATGTTAGCAGGGAAAGCGTTAAAGTCACCCAGCGAGTTTGTCTTCTCACTGGGGGGGCTGCGGATTCACCATGCCACCCTCTTGCTGATTTATATCCTCACATCTCAGACTCCAATTAGCCCAGTTGTGTGTCCTAAAGACAAGGTTGCCACAGAGAATAACAAATTTAGCTTTTAGCCTGAGGCATTCCTGAGACACCAGCAGCAGATGTCAGGTCCCTAAAACCACTCAGCGCAAACACGGTGACAGTTTCCTCCGCAGCTCTTGTGTGCCGGGGACCCTGCTCCTGAGCTGATCATAAAAACCGCAGACACTGTCACTGGTAATTGGTGGTGCAGGAAGCTGTTGGAGTTGCAGCGAGAAAAGTTACCAAAGTGACTAAAGGCAGAGGGTTGCCACGAGAAACGACCAAGTCACCATCAAACAATTCCATACATAGCAATTTCATCAGGGATAGGCCTTAGAGCAGGCCTGGCCAACCTGTGGCTCTCCAGATGTTGTGAAACTACACATCCCAGCATGCCCTGCCACAGTTTTAGCCTTCCCTAATAGCAAAACTGTAGCAAAGCATGATGGGACTTGTAGTTTTACAACAGCTGGAGAGCCACAGGTTGGCCAGGCCTGCCTTAGAGCAATGCGGCAGCCATACTGGAAATAAACTATTACGCCACAAATGTCTCTAAAAACAATATATTTCCATCTGCTTATTATATGTGGTTCTTCAAATGCCAAAAATATGCGGTAACCCATAGCAACATTTTCTATTTACATTACTTGGTCCGGATCTACTTAAGCCGATGGGTACTAAGGGAGAATGTGGCTTTACTGTAAAACTTTTTTTTTTCAAATTTTTCACAATTATTGTTCTGTTAATAGACCCCTTATGTGTGGGATGCCACCTGACCATGGATTGTCCAATCAGCTAAAACCTGGCAGACATCCAATCAATGCATTCGGCATCCCGGCAGTCTGTTTGCAGGTGGTCACGTGTATGACACCGGAATTCTACCACTAATTGGGACACCAGTGCCGGAACACCTTCCACGGAAATGCCGAAGGTGATTATCGGGGTTAGGGTCTGGGGGGTGGAGTGGGGGTGGGGGAGGGGGGTTAGACACTAAGGGGGGGAGGGGTTAGGCAGTAGGGGGGTTTACCTGTAGCCGCCACCCCCCAAGGGTTAGTCCTAGCCGCCACGCCTCACAGATTAGCCCTAGCCGCCACCCCTCAATGGTTAGTGTAGAGGGCAGGAGAGGGGTCAAATACTTACCTCTGTCTGGTGTCAGTATCCTCATTGTCGGGATGTCGTGGTCGGTCACCACTGGCATCCCGACAGCTGATATTTCATACCCAACCCAGCCACAGAACCTGTGAACTGTAATTCATGAGTGTTGTGTTTAAAAGGATAGTATGGTAAGCCTAGAGACTTGTATAATACTGGGGCCCTGGGAATACATTTCTGGTTAATGTCATAGTTTGGGGTGTAGCCGTCCCAGCATGTTTACCTAGCTCTACGCAGTTTGTGGGAGGTGGTCTATCCCTTTAAATAAGCGTAATTTTAGTTTAGATTTTGCCATTTTTGTTTTTCTAAAACATCCACGGAAACTTTAAAAGAGTTAAAAATGTAAATTTGTGCTGGAAATTTCTGTTATTCTTTTGTTTAAGGTTGAACAGCTTGATAGTATTAAGTGTAGTTGGAAACTATGCTAATTAACACCCTGCTCATATATGTGATTATAAATATTACATCTTTACATTTTTATGACTTAACAAATTGATACTTACTGCATTTTTAAGCTCTGCAGACATTACCTAATTTCCATATTCACATTTATATATTAGACTCCGAGGCTTTTGATAAGGTCGCTTTAATCACCATAATCTGAGCTAAGATATCTCAAAGACTCTCCTGGGCAGTCTACTGCAAACTCAACATTGCACGGTACAAAAAAAAACTAAAAAGCAGGTTGGAGATATATATAATGTGTCCCATATAAAGGTGCAATCTTATTCCACAGACATCCTACATCAGTTCGGCAGGAGGACAAGGTCATGCCAGGGCTGCCCTGGGATGCCGATATTCTGCCCCCCATGTGACTATATTTTTACTTTAACCGGCAGCTGAATGTTGCTGACACCAGGAGGAAGTTCTCTGCGTAGAGCCCAGGTGGCTTGAGTGCAGGAACATAATGATGTAGCCCAATGTGGGCCCTGGCTTTGTTGGACCCCAGTAAGCTAATGACACTTAATGCTTTGGGGACAGCATTAAATTGCGATAATGATGAAGAAATCTCTAATTTCTCTGGTATTATCCTCGTATTAAATAAGAAACAATGGCAATAGTGGCAGTAGAACCTTTTGTTTGCGTTTACCGTGGCATTTTGGCTTTTCACCATTTCTTAAACAGACCACGAGACATCAAATTTGTGTCACAGCCAAATGAGTGTTCGGTGTGAAGAGTGACTATGAGAAGTGATGAGTGCTTGTGATGACTGATCAGTGGAGAGTGACAACCAATGAGTGATGAGGGACAACAGAAGAGTTACGTGGTAGGTTTAATAAGAAGTGAGCGATGAGTGATACGGAAGGAGTGATGAGTTACAAGTCTAGAGCAGTGAGTGATGAGGAATGAGTGATGGATGGTGTGTCATCAGGGATGACTGACAAGGGAAAGGTGATTAGAATGAGAATTGATGAGTGATCAGTTACAGTAGACTACGAAGAGATATGTGGTGCAAAACTACACCATGTCATGCTTCACTCATCATTTTTTAAACAGATGCAGACAGGCAGATAAATGGAAGCACTGTAGATATTACACCACCATGTGAAATGCATGTCCACTGATTTGTACTACAGTCAGTGAACAAGTCACTTCTGAATGCGTTTTTCCATTCAAGGTAGAAGATTTAGCGGAAGTTGTGTCTGCATGGCGTATAGCTAAGCATTAGGAGTTGATGTATCCAGCAGTGAAGAGTGGAACAGTGGAGAAGTTGGCCATAGCAAGTGAGGAGCTAAGGACTGGCCCCCTCTCTGTCTGGGCAGTCCCCCCCTGATGGCAGCCCTGAGATATGCGCAGACCCTCATATTTTGGTTTTGATTCATCATTGTGTTTTGGTTTTGTTAAAACCACCCTCAAGTATTTTGGTTTGGATTCAGTGTTTGGTTCATCTAAATATTTATAAAAAAAATTGATAATCATTGCTAAAAAAATATATACATTGATAAAAGCAGCTGCAATTTTTTCGATCCAAAACGCAAAATTCGAATTTAAAATTTTAATGATGGACCTCAGGAGGACCAGGTTTTGGTTTGGTTCAGATCCACAAAATTTGGGTGGATTCGGATTTCTGGAGAACTAAACAGTACATCTCTACTATGAACATGCTGTGGATAGGCTTTTTCTGTTATTGTTTGATGAAGGCTACTATGCTGTAAATAGACTATTTTGCTATTTTGCACTTTAAAGGTGGTGTGCTGGTCTCTTTTTGGTTCTCGAGCCATAGTAGCCATAATATATATAGCCATAATATATATATATATATATATTTATTAATATATATAGCACTCGCTTTTGAGCAGCGTATAGTCACTGGGAGCCCCATAATGCTTTGAAACACAGATGACTGACTGACTAGGTGTTTCCAGCAGTAAGACAACATTACAATGATAAACTCACCACGTCTTATCTCTCCTTCAGACACTCCGCGCCTCTTCCCAACACTTCCACTCTGAAGGGCTTGTCAGGCCTATAATTATTTTAACCGCCGTTTATTTATTTATTTGTGGAAAGTTGGGGAA